>NW_026859712.1:0-288222 GCF_026571515.1 Ruditapes philippinarum
ACCCATAATACATGTAATAGAATTAATAAACCATCTAGAGATAGATAACCAACTGTAAACTAAAAAGAATAAATACCTTAGTCCAATTCTCCTCCAAACACTTTAAATATAAAATAAACTATCAAAGAGCAAAGCAAAAATGACAACCTTCTTTGAAACTACACACCAAACCTGGTCATGTGATCACAATATAACAATACTCTCATCTGATTGGATGAAAACATACACCTGTCAACTCAGATTATAAATAGTTTAACATGTACAATATATTGGAATGTGTGAGAAGTTCTCACTAGTTTTAAAGACCAATGATGACCTCTAAACATTAAAGACACATCATGACCAAAAATATAAAAAAATGATTAAATGTTAAAATATTAGCACTGCTACATTAATATATCAGTATGGATACATTTTCATTAAAGTTTGTATGTTGTAATATATATCAGTATGGATACATTTTCATTAAAGTTTGTATGTTGTAATATATATCAGTATGGATACATTTTCATTAAAGTTTGTATGTTGTAATATATCTGTATGGATACATTTTCATTCAAGTTTTTATGTTGTAATATATCAGTATGGATACATTTTCATAAAAGTTTGTATGTTGTAATATATATCAGTATGGATACATTTTCATTAAAGTTTTTATGTTGTAATATATCTGTATGGATACATTTTCATTAAAGTTTTTATGTTGTAATATATCAGTATGGATACATTTTCATTAAAGTTTGTATGTTGTAATATATATCAGTATACAAATGTAGATACATTTTCATTAAAGTTTTTATGTTGTAATATATCTGTATGGATACATTTTCATTAAAGTTTGTATGTTGTAATAAATATCAGTATACAAATGTAGAATCATTTTCATTAAAGTTTTTATGTTGATATATATCTGTATGGATACATTTTCATTAAAGTTTGTATGTTGTAATAAATATCAGTATAGAATCATTTTCATTAAAGTTTGTATGTTGTAATATATCTGTATGGATACATTTTCATTAAAGTTTGTATGTTGTAATATATATCAGTATAGAATCATTTTCATTAAAGTTTGTATGTTGTAATATATCAGTATGGATACATTTTCATTAAAGTTTGTATATTGTAAAATATATCAGTATAGATACATTTTCATTAAAGTTTTTATGTTGTAATATATCAGTATGGATACATTTCCATTAAAGTTTGTATGTTGTAATATATCAGTATACAAATGTAGATACATTTTCATTAAAGTTTTTATGTTGTAATATATCTGTATGGATACATTTTCATTAAAGTTTGTATGTTGTAATAAATATCAGTATACAAATGTAGAATCATTTTCATTAAAGTTTTTATGTTGATATATATCTGTATGGATACATTTTCATTAAAGTTTGTATGTTGTAATAAATATCAGTATAGAATCATTTTCATTAAAGTTTGTATGTTGTAATATATCTGTATGGATACATTTTCATTAAAGTTTGTATGTTGTAATATATATCAGTATAGAATCATTTTCATTAAAGTTTGTATGTTGTAATATATCAGTATGGATACATTTTCATTAAAGTTTGTATATTGTAAAATATATCAGTATAGATACATTTTCATTAAAGTTTTTATGTTGTAATATATCAGTATGGATACATTTCCATTAAAGTTTGTATGTTTAATATATCAGTATACAAATGTAGATACATTTTCATTAAAGTTTTTATGTTGTAATATATCAGTATGGATACATTTTCATTAAAGTTTGTATGTTGTAATATATCAGTATAGATACATTTTCATTAAAGTTTTTATGTTGTAATATATCAGTATGGATACATTTCCATTAAAGTTTGTATGTTGTAATATATCAGTATACAAATGTAGATACATTTTCATTAAAGTTTGTATGTTGTAATATATCAGTATGGATACATTTTCATTAAAGTTTGTATGATGTAATATATATCAGTATATAGATATTTTCATTAAAGTTTGTATGTTGTAATATATATCAGTATAGATACATTTTCATTAAAGTTTGTATGTTGTAATATATATCAGTATGGATACATTATCATTTAAATTTGTATCACGTAATATATCAGTATAGATACATTTTGATCTAAGTTTGTACGATGTAAAATATCAGTATAGATGCATTTTTATTAAAATTTGTATGATGTAAGATATCAGTATTGATATATTTTCATTAAAGTATGTATAATGTAATAAATCAGTATTATTTGTATAGATACATTTTCACCAAAGTTTATATGTTGTAATATATCAGTATAGATATATTTTCATTAAAGTTTGTATGATGTATTATATCAGTAAATTTATATTTTCACTAAAGTTTGAAGTAAGTATTATACATGTATTAATATAAGTATATTCTCAGCAGAGTTTATATGTTATAGTATAATATGTAAAATAAATTTCCATAATAACAATTTCATAATTATAATAGTGTTTAAGTATAAATTCATTACCTCAAAGATTTATGTATTAATAGACAAGTATAGATTTATCTTTACTTAATAATTTAACAGTAATAATGAAAAGCGCTAATAATGCATTAAGTGTAAAAACTGAAAAGTAAAGTATATTCAGCTACGAGTAATTTTATATATTCACCACCGAGAGCTTTTTATAAGTAGAAATGAGCTATCCTATACGACAGATAGCTTAGGCACTTTTAGATTTCTTTGCCATCCACTTAACTTGGTCACCTTATTTGATATTTTGTAGGTGTTGACACTTGTTCTCTTAGTCCAGTGTATGAGTATGAACTAAAAGGTCACATTATACTAGAACTTTACCAGAACAACAGTAGGTGGTATAACATGTCTTTCTGGGGAGGTCATGTCCAGATACCATGGATTGGAAACGTTGATGAGCACTGTCCATATCTAGCTGTTTCTCAGTATTACTTATCATTATCAGGTACATCACAATATTTATTAAACCGGTCATGTTCATATTTAATAGTAGGATAATACGTCATAGAGCACCTGTAAAATGACTGGGTTTTGTTGTTGTTGTTGTTGTTTTTGTTTCTTAACATCTCGTCGATTCAAAGGTAAAATATATTTTCATCTAAGAAATTCCTGGAATTAAAAAATGTAGCGCGCAAAATTGGCTTTAGTACAAGATATAATTAAAAAAATCTTTAAACTTTTACCTGATAAAGGGATAAAGCTTTTCCTAAATGCTCCTACTCGGACTCCAAATATAATTTACCACGTTTTTATGTTTAATCCAGACAGTAAAACTTTACACATTTTTAAAGAATTATATCAAGTACTAAACCAATCTTTGGTGCGTTACATTATTTTTGATATTCCGACGAGTTTTTAGAATAAAAAATATATTCGTGTTTACAAAGATACCCGGTCCAAATGGGAGCATGTCGCAAGGTGTTTTATCTTACAATTCATGTTGTCCGGTACATACTACATTAGAGCATTAGAATAGCATTTTTATGTCTTTTGAATATATATATGGTTTTTGTTAATGTCTTGGCAATAAATTGAAACAGATTTTAATTATTAATGAGATGATGATTCGGGATATACAGTTCTTTGATTAACTATATCGCTGACTGACCCTGACACTATTTATACATAAGAATACTATCTAATAAGAATACTATCTAATACAGAACAACACATTAGCATAGACGAAATTGGAGATCAAGTTCAGAGGGTAGACGCTTGCATTCACAATGAGACAGACCCTTGTTTAATGAACGTAACAGTTGAGATGAGGACGTGTGAGGGTTTCTTATTTTACAGATTTCCCTACATTGAGAGTTTAGATAAAGAATATGTTAGCTACACGTACATATGTCCAGGTAAATGGCGGAATTTATAATATCTTATTTGATAATTAAACAATACGCGGACATATATCTTGTTTATATATATATATATATATATATATATATATATATATATATATATATATATATATATATATATATATATATATATATATATATATATATATATATACCATGCTATATATGTATATATATATATATTTCTTTTTTTTTTATTTCGTCTCATGACAAATGGAGACACATACAAAAATTCTAATTTCATTGTTTCAATTTTGCATTCATTATTATGTTAATGTCCTTAAAATGAATACACTAGGCAGTCATAGGAGCATATTTTTCCCATTATAAAGTATAAATGACTACGTGGGTCAAGTTTAAGTGTTAAGATTTCACATTAGTTGTTATAGAATACTATGAAAACGTTCAAGAACATGTCTAATGAATGACTTAGACTTGTTTCAAATATACAATATTCACAATGTTTGTTAATGTAGCTTCCGGGGGTTTTGTTCCAAGTCACATAATTTGTTTTAAAACTACTCGGTGAGTTTGTTGGTTAAACATATATAGATAAAGATACGCTTCAACCCCAAATATGTAGAATTTAATACAGAAATTAATGCTTATATTTTTAAAATTGTCATTTTAGCGTGATACGTGTTCATAAGATAATTTTAATATTTTTTTATATTTGTGTCATTAATGTGCCCGAGTATCCCTTAAATTAATGGTACAAATAAATTTATAGTTATGTAGTTAATAATAAGTCTGGCGTCCATTATAGATTTATAACGTTATTTTAGATAAATTATGACCACTTTTACTCCTGTTACATTGATATTGTTACATTCAAAAGACTACTGGTGCATTTTTTTTCATATATAATATTATAAATATTATAAAGTATTAGAAAACGGTGACATTGCTGACAGGAGAAGAGGTAGTATTATTATACCTATGCATACATAGGTAACAGACCCTTAATATAATAGACGTTTTTTGCTGATAAAGATTTTTGAAACATAATTTTTAAGACAAGGATTTTCCACTGCGAAAAGCATGTGGACATCTACAAAGTGAAGTATAAAATTAATTCCTTAACCTGGTTATAGGTGTTACTTTTTACAGTTGGTGATTTCAAATATCTAACCTGCCCGCCTATTCGTGTAACTAACCTGCTCGGTTCATTCATGTTACTAACCTGCCAGGTTCATTCGTGTCACTAACCTGCCAGGTTCATTCGTTTAACTTGTATCATAGTTTGGAGACCTTTCTGTTGAAAATGTGTCAGGGTTAAATCGTATACATATACATGCACAGTTCGTTACCTGGAGTGCGGGTATTAGTTACCCGCACTCCAGAGCATGCCCATTGATTGGCTCATTTTTGCTGGGGTTTACATATTGTGACGGCAGAGAAAGGGAAAGCGACAGAAATGTCATTTTCAGATGTTCGTTCATTTGTTCATTCTTGCCGGGGTTTCATATTTTGACAACAGGGAACGTGCTTTTATGTTTGACTATGATACAAAAGAGAAAGAAACACCAAAACACTCGGCAATCTGATTAATACTCGGGGGCTACGCCCCCTCGTACAAATCAGATAGCTTCGTGTTTCGGTGCTCTTTCTATTACTTACCTACCCTGTTTATTCGTGTATCTAACCTGTCCGTTGGAATAATTCGGCCAACATATAAAAAGCCGGTATTAAAAAAAATTGCAAAAATCCTTTTATCTAATTTATTCTTGCGCATTTTCCGATAGAAAATATCATTTCAACATCTTTCTAGACTATCTAAATAATAAAAATATTAATACTGCCATTAGAAATTGCAAACCATACTGCGAATGTCGACCATGACACTTAGGAATTACACGAGACCTCGTATGACGTAATTCGCGGGAACCCCTCTGAGTACTGACATGTACTATATTTAGAACAACTTTGTTGACAATACTCAATTTCATTTTTATTTACTTTTTCATTTCACGCCTGGTAAATGATAGAGCTACCTCTTTCGACGGTATACGGTAAATTGCTCCATCGCTACTTCCGACCTAGTGCATGTCGATAAAATCAAGTGTCAAGTGTTTTCATTTTTTATATATATTTTATAAATCCTTCATCAAATATCAAAATTCGGAGAATGCTATGCAATGTCGATTTGATTAAAGTTTTCAGAAAACGTAAAGTTGTTATAATTGTGTTTGAAATGTAGTTGCGGCGGCGTTTCCCAGTTAGCGAATTCAACATTGAAATGGACCGTTTCATTATGAAACAGATTATTTGTCCTCCAGTGTTCATATAAACAGCGATTCAGATTAAGAACAAATATGTTTCAAGTAAAATAAGGTCTAGAAATGAAAAAATGAAATCAGATCAAAACATTTGTTTATAAAGAAAATATAAAATATTTAATTTGATCTTGGAGACAGCTCTGTCGTGAAGGGGGTAGTCATGTCGTCAAGGAGATAGCTCTATGGTTACAAAAAAGTAACTGATTGTGTATATTTTATTCATAACATTTATCACGACACAAAAATTTAATAAAAACAATATTATACTAATGTAATTACTATACATGTATATCATGACGTAATTTGCATAATAAAACATTAACATTTACAGCGTTCAAATTGTTATCGACTAAATTGTTCTTCACTGTACACAACTCTGCATACTATATGATTATCTATATTCATGTAGCGTTAAATGACGTAATGAACCTGCGCTCTTTCAATATCCTTTCAGTTTATACATACCTAATCGCTTTTGCCACGTAACATTAAGAACTTAACTTAAAAATACATGTTAAGAAGATCTTACAAAACATACATATAGTAAATATTTGTCCGTTTCATGTGACTGCATTTACATCGTGTATATCAAGACACGAGTAGTTTTGCTAACGTGTCGGGTACACCTATAATGTAATATATACGTCATTGTATTTTAAGAAACGACGAAACTCCAAAGTCATATCGAAATTCACACGAATGATCTTGATAGATAAACATTGTCATGGAAGTATTGTTGATGATGTACCAAGTGTAATGTTTCAGCAACCGTATGCGCTTATTCACGTCTTTCAATTTAATGTACAATAAATCATTAGTTCATTTCCTTGTTCGGCCACAGAATTGCACAACTCTGCGTTACTTTTCATAATACCTGCGGTATTTGCACCACACTGCGTTACTGGATATTCAATGTGTTTTAGAGGAAAACAGAATCATAGCTTTCTGACTAGCTAGAAACAATGCAGGTACTAGTTCGTTAGTTAAAATGTCAACTTACTGAGCATTTTAAATAGAGAACAAAGAAATTTCTCAGAAACCTTTAGAATGAAGTATACCAAAAGCTCAATAAATACTTCTTGTCACAAACAACTGTCGTGTTCATAGTTCTATAATGCCATGTGAATTGTTACTATGTGACGCTTCAAACTCTTAGGCATACTAAATTGTTTACATTTGAAATGTGAAGTCTCAGTTTGTACACAGTGTTTACATTTGTCCAGCTTACTACTCTATCAGAAGTTGGGATAAAAGTAAGATCACTTCGTGAATGATGTAGCAGGAATACCTGCTTATATTAAACAAATAGTGTCATATAGTTGATTCCTTACATCATAATGAAGATACCCGTTGTATCAACATCCTAAAGAGATCTTTTTCACCGAAAAAATTTTACAATCTTTGTCCTAAGATTGTGGTCTCCTTTGAAACCATAGAACTATCTCCTTGACGACACGAAAGAGCTGTCTCCATGAAACAAATGTTTTGATCTGATTTCAATCTTATCTCTAGACCTAAAATCTGCTTGAAACGTATTTGTTTTAAATCCTAATCGCTGTTTAGACGATAATTGGATGAAAAATAATCTGTTTAATTATGTCATAACCAGAAACACAATAATAAATAATAATAATTTTTTAATAGAGCATGCAGACACGTTTAACACAAAAGCATAATAATAATTTATTCAGTTAATGAATATCTTATTCAACTCAACTAGATAATATATTTCTATTAGAACAGAAAGTCACCTGATGTATCAAATCTTTTCACAGAATAATGTTATAGTGACCTATAGACCTTTAACGACGCGGTCCATTGCTATGATGAAATCGATCGGAAGAAGTATTTTCCCGCGCATGCGCAATCTGCGTATAGCATTACATAGAAACATAGAAGAAGTGCATAGACAATTCCGAGTTAGCTTAAGGTAAAAGGTAGAAAAATTACCATACTTCCATTGAACTTTTTTAAGAAAATGTGGAATTATATCTATTATTCAAATGGGAGTCAACTAAATTGTTGTTGAAATAGTTCATAAAAAGATAAAAGAAATTTTATAAATCGAGGTTAATTATCATTCTGAAAAAAGCCAGAACAGACACGAAGATAATGCATTTTTAGTGTTCAGTTTACCTGATTTTATCCTTTACTTGACTGTGATGCAAAGCAGATAAATTTTAAGTCATATTTTAAATAGTTAATTTTTTTTTTCAAAATCTTTAAGGAAATGAAGTAACACACATTTTATCCGGTTCCTCATAACACATGTTAATATTTTTTCAATGCAAGTCACACTAATTGTCACTTCTCAAAATCAATAAACATTGATGAGATCGGTATATATAAAAGTAACTTAAATTACGATTTTCATAATTGTACGTGATTAACTATGTCATGGTACTGAAACGTTCCGGTTGAATGATATTATAGCTGGAAACAAACAACCGCGTCGCGTGTCAATCTGTTTGACACTTACCGCCTGGCCAATCCAAAAGGAACTGTACAATACACATTGTGTAATATTATGTGTGTTTGTTTGTTTTGGGTTTTACGTCACACCGACACAGTATAGGTCATTTAGCGACGTTCCAGCTGTACTGGTGGATGAAGACCTCAGGTGCCCTTCCGTGCATTATTTCAGGTACGAACGGGCACCTGAGTAGAACCACCGACGTTCCGTAAGCTAGCTGGATAGCTTCCTCACATGAAAGAATCAAAAGTCCCTGCCGGGATTCGAACCCACCGCGGTGAGGGACAAGTGGTTTGAAGTCAACGACCTTAACCACTCGGCCACGGACGCCCCCAGTATTATGTAATATAGTGGTAATAAAATTAAATCTTTAACACGATGCTGTTTAAATTTAAATAACAGATGAAAAAGTCGTCGTCTAATGATACCTTAAACAGACGACTTTTGTGTGCGCCTTTTGACCATTGGATTATTAGTCGCGCATATTTATTATATCTGTTATAAATATCAATTAACGTTTTAAGTGCTTACCGCTTTAAGTCATCCCATAATAACTGTTTTCTGGTTGACATAACATGGAATCACGACTATTAAAGCCTTAAAGTATCATACACTGTTCTCAATTTTACTGCGCTTTTGCCCTACGCAGAATGCGCATGCGCGAAATGCAACATCGGTTACTATGGAAGAATCGTCTTGTAAAAAGGTCTATAACTGCTAATCAACTAGTATGAAATACATTAAATCCGCCAACTCCCAGCCAAAAATAAGCAAAATTTAAGCAAAACAATAATTTTAAGCAAAACATATACAAACATACGAACATTTAAACATAAATATTAACAAGTATTCATAAAAACATTAAAACAGCAAGCCTTCAGAATCCCTTTACCGTCAAGACCTTAGAAAAAAGTAAATGATAACCATCAATAATCTACTAACCTTAGATTTATTTTTAAGAAGAAATGTGGAACATCTGAATGCGTGTAGCTTTAATTAACAAAAAGACAAAACAGAAAAACAAGCAACTAAAAAACACTGTACAATAAATAAATTGAAATATAACATTATGACCACCTAAACAAGAACAAGGGTAAAGCCCACTTACCATTACCACTTGTCCAGGAACCCTTAAAAAAGTACAATACCTCCTTTAGAGGGAAAAACGCTAGGTGAAATACCGATACTTCAGAAAAGACTGAAGGAATAATATACTTCCTTTAAGCCCTAACCTATCAATTTATCCAACTGACTATTATCACAATATTCAAAAGAATCTTTATAAAACGAAAGCCACAAACTACATATTATATCAACAAACTATATATACACATGAATACACAAGTTATACCCCTAAAAGCAACAGTAGCTGTTGATTAATGCAACAAACACAGAAAAATGCCTCTCCGTAAATATAAATATTTCTGTATAAATGACCAATCTGCACCACTTGCTGTCAACATGTGAACTTTTTAAACCAGATACTTTCCGCAAAGCGTCAATAGTAAGAAACAAACCTTCTTTTGAAGTACATGCACCTTTGAAAGACATCGGTTTAACCGGAGGTGCACAAATTTGATAAAGCGCCTAATCTCAAACTTGTCTGACAAGACGGTAACAAGAAAACCTTACAAAACAACCAATCAAAAGACCTGTTATATTTCATAATTAAAACATTTTATTCGTAAACAAAATTCTTCACACGATGAAACAGTCCATTTCAACGCTGAATTCGCTAACTGGGAAACGCCGCCACAACTACATTTCAAACACAATTATAACAACTTTACGCTTTCTGAAAACTTTTGTCCAATCTACATCGCAAAGCATTCTTTTGGTGTAGAGTTTACAAAATATATAAAAAGCAAACTTTTGGCACTTGATTTAAGCGACATGCACTAGCTCTGAAGTAGCGATAGAGCGATTTACCGTATATCTCTCTATCATTTACCAGGCGTGATTTAACAGCATTTAAATAAAATAGTAGAATATAACTCGGCACATCATCTTTTATAATTATGTAAAAAAGCATGTTGTAAGAAAATATGTAAAGGACATGGCATTGTTTTCGTAACCGTCCACGCATTATCTAAATAAACCCGAGGTCAATCTCGTACTCACGTGATTAAACATTTTGGCAAGATGGCGACAAATGGATAAATATTTTCAGCTATCGCAAAAATATTAGGTAGTTTATGTTCGAATAAAGTATTTTATGTTCATACATGGATTATCAATAGATTATATATAATTTTGTCAGCATATGCTTCACTTTACTTCTCTTGGCGTGCTCGATGAATTAATACGAGCGTGTCAGTTTCCTGGCACGATTATTGGTGGACTTTCCCTACGGGTATGTCTTCAGCGTCATGTCATAGTTTATAAACTGGTACGTTGACGACCTTAAGCTAACATAAACATAACGTAGTTTCCCTTTTTTCTTTTTTCTCTATTTACAGATACAATCTATTACGCAGGTAAGTCATCTTTATTAAATACCGTATACGTATTTACACTCTACGTAGGGATAATGCAATAAAACCGAATCTCATACAAACTCGTACTAATGTTTCAATGAACTTTACTTGTTCGATATTAACCGGGACTCTGACTTACTCACCATGATTGCATGAACCGGGACTCTGACTAACTCATCTTCTCCTATAAGAACTAACTCTGACTAACTCACACAGTTATATATGAACCGGGACTCTGCCGTTTCCACCTTGTCCAATATGAACCGGGACACTGACTATCTCACTGTGTCCTATATGAACCAGGACTCACTATGATCTACAGACCTGGGACTCTGAAGTACTCACTTTGTTCTAAATGTACATGGACTGTGACAAACTCATTTTGATCTATATGAACCGGGACTTTAACTAACTCACCGTGTTCTATGTGAACAGGGACTCTGACTAACTCACCTTGTCCTTTATGAACCGGGACTCTGACCTTACTCATTTTGTCCTATATGTGCCAGGACTCTGAGTAACTCAACTTGTCCTATATAATTCTGAACTCTGACTAACTACCCTTGTCCAATGTGAACCTGGACTCTGATAAATTTACCTTGTCCTGTATGAGCCAGAACTCTTACTTACTCACTTTGTCCTATATGAACCGGGACTCTGACTTACTCACTTTCATCTATAGAGCAAAGAAGTTATCACCATGTCAAACTCTGAAGTACTCAATTTGTCCTCAATGTACATGGACTCTGACTTACTCACCTTGTCCTATATGAACCGGGACTCTAAAGTACTCACTATGACCTAAATATATCGGGACTCTGACTAACTCACCTTGTCCTTTATGAACCGGGACACTGACCAACTCACCTTGTACTATATGAACTGGGACTCTAAAGTAATCACCTTGAGCTTTGTGAAGGATTGTCACATACTCGCCTTGTTTTTTTATATTAACCGATACTCATATTGTGTTCTATATATTATATATAAAAGCTAGAACGTACTCAACTGGTTCTTTATATACCGAGGCTCGGACGTACTCAAGTTGTTCCTTATATACCTAGGCTCGGACGAACTCAATGATGCACTGTATATAACAATTACTTATTTAGAGTATTGATTTTAATGTGTTTCATTGACATTGAGCACATGATCTGCTTGTTATTTAATAAACAATCATTCTAGATATTAAGAAATCAACAAAATAGTTCAATTTCTCAATAGTTAAATGTAATCACAAAAATATTAGCTTCAGCCTTTCATCTTGAAATGAAACATTAACGTTAATAAAATTTGGCACCCTGAATATTGTAAAGGAAATATAGAAACCTAATCTTAGTATGATTATGATCATCAGTTAAACAGATATGTTTGTGAGAAAAAGAATATTTTACAGTTTTAAATTGTTGGTTATAAATTAAATAGATTCAGGGAATATGTTGTGGAGTAAATGTTTTTTTATTTTGATAATGAACAAGATATGCTGTTGAGAGAATGCATTTGCATTTTTCCTTAGTTTGTAGTACAGTATAATATAAATGAAGTTTTAGTATGTAACTTCAATGTAAATGTTTACCACTTATAATGGGCACTTTAAGGAACTGTAAAATCGACAATATAGGACAGATATATACCTTAAGTATGCAAACTTTTAAATCAAATTTATTGTGTGGTTTATGAACATTTTTTCTAAACTAAAACTTTGTTATTAGAAGGTTTTATTTACAGAATGAGGAAACTCTAAACAACCTATTATATTATCTTTTTGAAAAATGTTTTCCTATAGCTTATTGTTAAGAAACAAAGAATAACATCCAGGTAACAAATTACACGAGCAAAATGTTTTTATATGTATAAAAATGTAACCCTACCCCACCTCCTTTGAACACTTATTTGACCATTTTCCTTTATTAAAAGCCTTATTCAAAATATCCCTAAAATTTACCACAATGAGGGGCTGACATTTTCAAAGTTTGCCTATTTTTTTTTAAAGGATATTGGTTAATCTTGCAAAATATAAAATACTTATATGATACCATATATTGTTCAAAGTTTGATGAAATAAAAACTACACGGTATAAGTATTTTATATTTTGCAAGACCAACCCATATACATTTAAGAAAATTTAGGCAAACTTTGAAAACAGCCCCTAATTGTGGAAAATTTAAGGGATCTTTTAAATAATGCTTTTTACATAGGGAAATGGTTAAATAAGTGTTAAAAGTGGGTGGGGTAGGGTTACATTTTTATACATATTAAAAACATTTCGTTTAAAAACAATCATTTTGGTTGTTTAATTTGTTACCTAAATGTTATTATTTGTTTCTTAACAATGAGCAATAGGAAAACATTTTTCATAATGATAATATATTAGATAACTTAGAGTTTCCTCATTTCTGAAAAAAAGCTCCTTCTAATGGCAAAGTTTTAGTCAAGAAAAATGTCCATAACTCATAAACCATACGGTAAATTTTGTTCAAATTTTGCAAACAGGTGACATTCAAGGCATATAACTGTCCTATGTGGTCAATTTTACAGTAAACTTCCTTATAGTGTAAAAATAATCAATTTGTGCCGTCAAGATAGATTAAATAAAGTAATTAACGGATATGTGTACTTTTTTAAATGATATTTTTTATCCAATAAAGTTTAAAAAACATAGTTTCTAAGAAATTGTAGTTAAATGAATATTTTCAATGGCACCGTTTAATTTAAAATGTTTATTTCGGCAATAAACGTCATAAGAAATAAATCATTTGGCAATAACAAAAACAAATAAAGAAAAAAAATGTACATAGCATTATTTCTACTTTTTTCGACACACTTTTCTCCCTTTGACGATCAAAAAGTATTTTGACATTAAATATATATATTCATATTTCATTTATGACATATATGTGATACAAAAATGCATCAAAAGAATATATGCAGCAGTCAAAAATTAATAACTTCGTATTTTTCATTTTTGCGGCCACCTTGGACGCTATCTTGAATTTCTCGGACCGCTTTTTTATACTATCTCCCCCTCCCCCCGACACTAGACCTATAGCACAGCTATGGTCCATAATTGATAATTTTTATGTTTTTTACTTGTGTACATTGATGAGACTCGGTTATTGATGTTGCAGGTTGTGACGACTTTTCACTTGTTTACACGGCCGGTACTGTTGTCGGTGATTTATTGGTTTTGTCCGAAGGTGATGTACAACATGGCTGGCTAGACGCCTATATCAAAGGACAACAATTTGTCTATCCGACTTTGACAGAAATGAGTGATATAATAGATGGATGTATCGACGATAAAACCTATCAATGGGGATTTTATCTCCCAGGTAAGTTGTTAATAGGTACCAAAATATAAATTCATATTAACAGATATGCTAAGGGCTCTTCCAACAGATTCGAAAAGTTCCATTTCTTTGAATATTAAATGGGGAGGATTTATGGGTTGAACACATTTCTTTTTTACCTTGTTATTGAATCTGTCTTGCAACATATTATTAAAACACGCCAAAGTTTATCAGTTCAAATTCTGTTGTAGTTTAGATGAAGTTTATTATTCCGGTCTTTAGTTTTATTAAAGTTCATCAATTTTGATCCTTAAATACTATCCGGTGTAAATGATTACGTTTAATATTTTTATGTATTTTTTTTCCAGGTCCAATTAAGATAAACGAGGTTCCTACCAAACTGCCGTTGTGTTATGTTTCTGACTATGATGATGATGGCGAGTTCGATCTACAACCGATCTGTGGTGTTTATAACATTTATGCCAGGACATGTAATGACAAGATACAGTTCGACGTTTCGCTTTATAAAACATCAGACAGACCCCGCTGTTTGAGTAATTTTTCATATTCGAATTTGTGTTATCTTTTCATAAATTGATTTTATTCAGTCTTTGCAGATATAACTGTTCATACATTCAAGTTCTACAGTCTAGTTTGACCCAGTTGCTTTATATTCAGATGTAACCAATTGTCAAACACGTGTGCATGGCTGAGTGGTTAAGATTATTGACTTTAAACCACTTGGGACAGGGACTTTGTGGTTCGTTAATGTGAAGAAGCTTACAGCTAGCTTTCGAAACGTCGGTGGTTGACCTCAAAAAAAAAATGCTCGGGGGACCTGAGGGCCTTCCTTACCAGTAAAGCTGTAAGGGCAAACGGTTTTCGGTTGCTATGTAAAGCCATCAAACACCCAAACAAACCCTTTTTCATTCAAATGTAAGATATTTTATGTTAAATTTTTTTATTAATACTAACCAATGGAAATATTAAATTGTAAAATGCCTGTTTTTCATTGCCAAATTTCACATTTGGAAAAATTTATTTTTCACTGCAGTGAAACATATCTTCCGTATTTTCACTGGTGTCTTGCCGGACTTACAATCTGTACAATCTGAATTACATGTAAATTTAACAAACTCAGAGATATTTTAGAGGCAATAAATTACTCGGACGAGCAGTAGGGAATAAAACCTTTTTAAAATTGTAAACAAAAAGAAAACATAAAAATATGAAATGCAGTTTTTTCATTGTAAATGAAATTATCTACTAAAATAGTGATATATTTTTATCCTCTTTGTTATTATTAAATATGCTTTGTTTGATTTAGTTTTACAGAAATCGAATGGAATGTCAACTGCTGCACTGGTTGGAATTATAATAGGATCTGTTATAGGTTGCGCTGTTCTTGCTGTGATTGTGCGTGTAGTTACTGTGATTGTGCGGCGCAACTGTCACAAGGGAGTATAATCTGGTTTGCTTGTAAGGGAGTGTAAATTGGTTTGCTTGTAATGAATATTTGTTTTCAAAAAGGGCACATACTGTCCGGTTGCGAGGAACAGAATATATTTATAAATATGATCAATTCAATGGAAAAAATAGTGGGACAATGATTGCACTACGCTGAATTTAATCGTAATGTAACTACCAACATGAAATTCCGAAATCTATATTTATTATTGTATGATTTCTTGTCATTCATTTTATCATGGTTCAACAACAAAACTATTATTCAGTTATATGACAATGTAAGTGTATTTCTTCATTGGTATTTCTATAATGTTGATCATTGAACCTTTTCGTAGTTTGATGTTCTTTATGAGATCTTCAACATAATTGCTACATACATTTGTTAATGAGCCTTTTAATCAGCAATAAGATATAGTATTTATGCCTATTTATATAATTATATAAATCTGTTAAGTCTTTATGACTGTCAAGTTATTTTATTTAGTTCCGCCCATTGTTTTCTCGTTTAGGGCACACGCTTTGTTTTAATTGGGGACCATACGCTGCTTTTCATGGAATGACACTACTGTGTCACATTGAAGGTTCCATAATAACCGCCGTATGAACACATCTGCGGATGTTTCTAAATTCAAAATTTCGCCATTTTTCGTGTTTCGTGTAACTTGCACTTTCCAGTAACGTCCATGAACAGGCTCAATAAAGAGTTATCGGGAAATCGCATTCTAATTGCCATCTATTCTCTTTTATATAAAACAAATATTATATGTAAATGTGGACCCTCTACCATAAATAAAATATTTATTGATAATTGTCAAATACCTACATGTATATCAAAATGGAATGTTTATTTTAACATTGATGATACTGAGTGGAAATACCTGTTTGAATGGATTCACACTGAAACTAATGATAGTTACCTCCAATGGCTTCAAACTAGAATCACCCATAGAATTTTTGGAACAAACTATTTAATGTCTAAAATGAAATTGACACAATCTGATAAATGCACTTTCTGCAAAGAAGAAAAAGAGACATTATCTCATTTATTCTGGAATTGTTCTGCTATTAAAACTTTTATCTCAGATGTGCAACAATTGTTAAAAGGTCATAATGTTGAATGAAAGTTGATTGTAAGACATTCATTTTAGGATATGAAAAAGGAGATCAATGTCAATTTAATATTTTTTGTCTAGAATTAAAAAGATATATATTCTTGTGCAAGAGGAGGGAGATAATACCATCCTTACAAGGTCTCGTCTGCAGTTTAAAGCTAGCATCTTCAAAAGTAAGTTATACAAAAGTTAAAAAATCTATGTACTCATTAAGTGATAGTACATTTTTGAATTAACTACTTATATATTACAAGTGAATATATTATATCCTGAATATATTATATCCAGTTTTTGTGGAAATGAAATACTCTGAATCCGAAGAAAACATTTATCTTCTGTGTATTGTATATATTATAAAATTATGTATGATATAAATGCTCTCATGTGTTTTGTAATATTATAATAAATTGTAAGGTAAAATAGTGGATGGATCCCCGACCCTATTTTACCTATTACGGGACAATAAACGGAGTAACCTCTTGGGCTTCAAAAAAATGCCTCGATGACCTTTTGTTCGGATGAAGCGAGATAACTCATTGATAAAAAGATTGAAAATTATTGTACTCGTTACGTCCCCTTGCCTTGTAGCCATCACAGTCAAACGCCTGAGTTTCTTTGTCAGCTTGTACGCAGAAGTACACCCTAACTCTGACCTTATGTAAACAATTTAACAGTTTGTGATGTAATAAAAAATCAAAGGCCTGTTGAAAATCAACAAAAAGAAAATTAAATCTACCGCCTGGTTTGCTTAGATATTTTGTACTAAACTTTGCAAAGTATATATGTTATCTATGGTAGAATAACCTTCTCTTAAACTTGCCTCGTCTATTTTGTTAAGTTCTTCCACCCATGTACGTAACCCGTCGTAAATAATAATTGAAAATAATTTTTAACATTACATTTATCAACGATATATACCCCTATACTTCGATGGTTCTAATTTATAAACAGACTTATAAACAGGTACAATTATACTGTCTCTCTAAGAATTAGGAAAATCGCCAGTATCAAACATTCTATTAAATAATCTATAAGAAAAATAGGCGTGATGATGTTGGATGATAACTTATAAAATTCTGCTGCAAATCCGTCCTTTCCTTGGGATTTCCCAATTTTTTTTAATAATGTTATCACCTGTAGTAATTTCCGAATTTAAAATAGCATTTTGTTCGTCGGTAAACTCAGAGTCAATCATATCAATATTATTAACATTTGTGAGGATTCCAAGCATTACCTATTGTTGTCCATTATTTAAACCTCAGAGACTCATACTCTTCGCAGAAACCAGAATTTTTCATCCTCTTAATGTTGAGCTATTACTGTGGGGTAGTAATTCTTTAGATGTTAACAATAATGAACACATATTTGCGGCTGTCCAAAAATTAATCAAAACTACTGACCGTTTTCGAAACACTTGATATTCAAAAAATCGACAGATTGTATTAATCTTAATAACCAGGTACAATAAATAATTGACAATCACTTTATGATGGATGTTTGCTTCCTTTGACGAATAATGCTAAATGATGGATCCTAAACCTTGTCTTTATTATATAAATACATAAATATACATTTTTTATGCCCCCACAGAGTGGGAGCATATAGCGTTGCACTTGTCCGTCTGAGTGTCCGTCAGTCCGTACGTCTGTCTGTCCGTCCGTCCGTCTGTCTGTCCGTACGTCCCGAAATCTTGTGAACGCAACTCCTCTTAAACCGGATGGCAGATTTTGCTTAAACTTACAGGGATGAACAACCTTAATGTGTAGATGGTAGTAAAGGAAGGAATTTATGCTGCGACCAAATTTAACAGAATTATGGCCCTTTGTTGATTTTTTCACTATATACTATGTAGAAATTTTGTGAACGCAACTCCTCTTAACCCGGATGGCAGATTTTGCTTAAACTTCCAGGGATGAACAACCTTAATGTGTAGATGGTAGTAAAGGAAGGAATTTATGCTGCGACCAAATTTAACAGAATTATGGCCCTTTGTTGATTTTTTCACTATATACTATGTAGAAATTTTGTGAACGCAACTCCTCTTAAACCGGATGGCAGATTTTGCTTAAACTTCCAGGGATGATAAACCTTAATGTGTAGATGGTAGTAAAGGGAGGAATTTTTGTTGCGACCAAATTTAACAGAATTATGGCCCTTTGTTGATTTTTTCACTATATACTATGTAGAAATTTTGTGAACGCAACTCCTCTTAAACCGGATGGCAGATTTTGCTTAAACTTCCAGGAATGAACAACCTTAATGTGTAGATGGTAGTAAAGGGAGGAATTATTGCTGCGACCAAATTTAACAGAATTATGGACCTTTGTTTATTTTTTCACTATATACTATGTAGAAATTTTGTGAACGCAACTCCTCTTAAGCCGGATGGCAGATTTTGCTTAAACTTACAGGGATGAACAACCTTAATGTGTAGATGGTAGTAAAGGGAGGAATTTTTGCTGCGACCAAATTTAACAGAATTATGGCCCTTTGTTTATTTTTTCACTATATACTATGTAGATATTTTGTGAACGCAACTCCTCTTAAACCGGATGGCAGATTTTGCTTAAACTTCCAGGGATGAACAACCTTCATGTGTAGATGGTAGTAAAGGAAGGAATTTTTGCTGCGACCAAATTAAAAGAATTATGGCCCTTTGTTGATTTTTTTACTATATATTATGCAGAAATTTTGTGAACGCAACTCCTCTTAAACCGGATGGCAGATTTTGCTTAAACTTCCAGGGATGAACAACCTTAATGTGTAGATGGTAGTAAAGGAAGGAATTTTTGCTACGATCAATTTAACAGAATTATGGCCCTTTGTTGATTTTTAGTTTTCAACTTGTGGCACATGTAGTCCAAAAAAATATTTGACCTAAAGTATTAAGATTGACAGAACAGTGGCGTGTGGGGGCATCCGTGTCCTATGGACACATTTCTAGTTTCTGTCTAACTTATTTCTTACATTGTTTTAATCTTTTTGATGTTAAGCTGTCTTTATCGTTTTTCTTTGATCGCTTTATATGTTTACATGTTACACTTTTTCATATAAATGCCATCAATGTTGATTCTTCAGGGAAGGGCCGATCGTTAATGTTGTAAGAACTTGGGCCAAACCCTTTTGCTATGTGTTATTTTGAAATCAATTTGTTTCTCTGTATATTTACATGTATATATTAGCAATAAAATATGATTAAACTAAATCAATATTATTTAATCCTGGAAGATTATCATTCCTTATTAAGCCTCTGAAATAATCTAGCAGCTGGGCATTTATGGTTAAAGGGCAAGACATACAATAGGGTTTTTTTTGCTAGATATATTTATTTGGTGTAGTGACAAAAAATGGGCATGAAAAGGAAATAAGGCATTATAAATAAAGTACAAACAATATTGTTGTACTTATATTAAAATTAAATGAATTAATTTAAATAAGAATTTACATGTACTCATTTAAATATGATTAATAACTTTTGTTAGTTTATTCAAACATTATAAATATATCTTGTAAATGTATAGCATTTTTAATTTAGTAAAAGTACATTTTAATGTATTTTACTATTTAAATGTACAAAATGTATATAACTTACACAATAAATACAAAACATTATTATATACCTTGTGAGTGATACAAGTAGCCTTTTTTTATTTCTATATTTTTTTTTAGAAACAATTACTTTAACATTAAGTTTATGTGTCTTGTGTGCTGTAAAGTTAAAGTTGTATTTGTGCAAGGTGTTATGGATAGAAGAAATAGTATTTTAGATCATTTATTTACATTTTTACACAAAATTTAAAACAACGAAAGAATTAGTTTATGACATATAAAACTTATAGTACACATAATAGATTTAAACCATTTAATTTAGAGATAGAAAAAAGAAAACAAAGCACTTTAAATATAAAAGAAACTATTAAAGAGCAAAGCAAAAATGTTAACCTTTACTAGATTTCAATATTTGCCGAAATGCTTTGGGATTTTAATTACAATGAAGTAAACTGTACTCCTCTTAGTTCACGGTACTTAACGCTTTGAAACAAGAAAGAAAACAACAAATGAAAGTAATGGTACAAAATGTGTCATAAGCTGTAATATAAAGGTATTTTCTGCTGTATAACACAAGGAAACAAGAATATATTCAGTCAAAATCAGTTTTAGTGGGCAAGACATAAAACATATGTCGGCCATTTTGAAAACAATTTGTCATCATTTAAATCACGGTAAATAGTGTTACACTTAAGATTGTTCATGTTTCAGTTAAAATTTCTACATGTTCTTTTGATTTATTTGAAATATTAAAACTACCTTTAATTTGTAACACAAAATTTATTTTTCCAACAAACAGATACATTTAGAAAATAATTGTTTCAGACGTGTGCACAAATTTAAAGGGATATTTTTTGCTTTTTGCAGAAATTTGTAAAATGTTGTTCTATTTGACGTAAAAATCTAGAGATTTAAAATATTTTGCACAAAAACTTTGTTGTTTAGGTGTATGAATAAAATGTGTCAATTCTGGCCAATTTTAACACTATGAACAATAATGAAACTATGTCATTACCGTGAAATAAGTGATGACGCGGAATTAGTGATGTTAAGTATAACTCGTTTCTTTTAGTATGTTTTAAGACATTGAGTACTTTTGTTATGGTCATTGTTTTTTTTTGTATGTTTCTACATGAGCATTTCGATGTTTTACTTATTTCACCTTTTGTAACCATGACAACTGTTAGAATTTCAGTTGGCGGAGGATTCATTTTATTTACACTGTCTCGTTTATAGGAACATGGTGGGGCTAAGAGTGAGGTTTGGTGCACCATTAACCGGCAGTATTTGTGCTGCTAACCGTTCAAAGGCGGCGTCCCTCTGTGTTCCTCAGAGGTTTGTCTATGTTGTTTTATACTGTTTTTGTGACACTTTTGTGTCTCTTGTTGTTTTCTCGTCTACGGTAAGTATCTCCCCCTTTGCTCCTAGTTTTAATTTATTCTATTTATCCCCCCACCTCCCCGGGTCTCATGTCCCCTTTCCCTGTGCCTTTTGACTTTATGGGCCTAATATTCAATCTTTTATTTGTTTTCTTTTAGTTCCTTATCAGTTACTTATTATTTAATATTAGGTAGTAGTTTGCCTGCCCGTGCTCTGCCTTGTGCCCTTTCCTGTTTTTGTTTGTGGTCCTCCTGGGCTCCTTGCCGCTGGCTCTTGTTACTGGGTCGGGTGGGGGCTGCGTTCGTTGAACGCCGCCTTTCCTTGATGATCTTGTTGATCATATTTTAGTATACCTTTCCCAGATATTTATAAAGGTGTTTTTGATATAACACCTTTTCTTAAACTGTTTGCGCAAATGAATATAATTCTAAAAATCTTGTAAATCATTTGTCCATCGAATTCTTCGTAACGTAGCGAACTTAATTTGTTTTAGTTCGCTACAATTTTCGTCCCACTATGACTTATTACCTAATTCATTATGCGAGTACGCGCATATTCTCTGCAGAAGATTATATGTGTTTAAAATTCACTTATCGCGGAATTTATTGTAATATTAATGCTTTTTTAGATATTATTCGCGTTTAATTTAATGTTTTTGTTAATTAATCAATTAATATCCCTGTGTGAATTACACCATTTGTGTTTGGGAATTCTCTCAAAATCAATTAAAAACCTTCCTACCTGACTTGACTCCCGGAATCGTCATCGATATGCTTTGTCAGACCGTATATGTCACGAACGTATATGTCACACGTGTGGGACATATTCGGCCGAATCAATCACAGCTGTCTTTATGTGCTATATACGTTTCAGTAATTTGATAGTAAATGCCTGACCGTATATGTCACACATTTTAACCCTAACCCTAGTAAACTAGCATAACCATCGTTGTTTTAACCTACTTTCATCAACGTTAACAATACATCATCATCAACAACAGCAACAACAGCATCATTATTACCATCAATCAAACATCATCATCGCCATCGTAAATCAGCATTGCTTATCATTTTTTCCAGTAAGATACCTACATTGTCAATATACAGTGACTGGCTTGGTCGAAAATATTTACAAATATTTTAACATTAGTATTTATTGAGTTGATGATAAAATATCGATTTTAGCCCCGACCCTCTGAGGGGGAGGGGAAATTAAAACATTTTAATTGTCCGTGCGCCTGTGTCTGACTACGTGCGTCTGTCCGTCCCGGAATCTTTAGTGTTGCTCCATAAATAATTTAGTTAAAGTCATGAAATTTTACATGAACGTTAGTCAGCATTATGTTATTGCGCATCTGGAGATTTGCTTGTCGAATTGGGCAGTCATGCCAGAGTAATTGCCCTTGACTTAGTCAAATCGGAAATTGTCAACTTGTGTCGTATGTAGTATCAACAGTATTTGAACAAGGGCATGGTCACAAAACCAACAGGAATATAGTTGTTCATCTAAGGTTAAGCTTGTTGATTCCCGCAGAAATATCAGAGTAATTTCCGCAGAAATACCAGAGTTAATTTCTTCAGTAAGTACGAATTTGCAATTTATACTTGTGACGCATGTAGCCCAAACAGTATTTGAGATAGGATCTAGAAACTTTACAAGAATGTTGGTCAGCATAATTATGTGCATTTGGGACTTGCGCGTGTAATTGTGATAGTGCTGTCATTGTTATAGTCCTTGACCTGGAATTGTTTGTAAAAGGTGGGTAGTGGGGGCATAATAATGTGTTCTATGTTTTTAATAAAATCAAATGCCATGTTGAAGATAAGTTTTCGACTTTTTTAAGTAATAAATGTCATACTTCTATAAATATATTATGTTTTACAAAAGCTCGTAAATTCATATTCATATTAATAATTACAAATATCTAAAATAGTTAGCATATATTTTGGAACTAGCTACCGACCACCTGTATGTCAATACGCACAAAGTAGTGAAATTCCAATGTCGTCATTAAATTGTGTTCATATTTTCTTTTCTACTAAGTTTATAAAACATATTATACGCTTTTTTGTAAGTTTATCTTACGCGCACAAAGCGTGATTTTGACATGTACTTCACAAATGACGTTATACCACTAGATAAAATTAATCATTTTACGCCGTGACTTAAATATAAGCAAATCAAATTCTTTTACTCACAAAAATACTATTTTTGAACATTTTCATAAATCGTTTTCTTCACGTTGATATTTTTACATTAAATTCTATGTCAAGTTTGAAGATGGTTCATCTCCGGTCAAAAACTAGGTCACAGGAGCTAAAAATAGAAAAAAATCTTGTTAACACTCTAGTGGCTGCAGTTTGATTCAAATATTCTGGAAATTTGTCAGGAAGGTTGTTTTGATGATTTCTAGGTCAAGTTCGAAGATGGGTCATCTCCGGTCAAAAATTAGGTCAAAGGAGCTAAAAATAGAAAAATCTTGTTAACACTCTAGTGGCTGCAGTTTTAATCCAAATATTCTGGAAGTTTGTCAGGAAGGTTGTTTAAAAAACTAAGTCATATTGCCCAAATATGGAAAAACCTTTTTAACACAATAAAGATCACATATTTTACTCAATTGTCATCAAACTTGGCCAGGATGCTTGTCTAAGACATTGCTTGGATGAGGTTGATGGGTCAGGGGAGCGATCCAGGGCCATCATGTCCCTCTTGTTTGATATTTGTATTTATAATTTCTGAAATTGTTGAAATAAGATAGTGTTGGATATTGGTTCGGTTTTAAAATTGATCAATTTATTCATTAATGTATCTATTTGATTTTTAAACATTTCAATTAATATCTGAAAGTGTGACAATAAAAAGCGTTGGAAATCAGTTTGGATTAAAAATTCACCAATGTGTTAATCAATTCATTTATTTGTTTTTCTTCTTTCAATTTATTTTTCATGAAAGTTTTACAATAAAATAGAATTGGATATCAGTTTGTTTCTAAATCGTTTAAGGTATGATATTATGAACGTGTTGAAATCAGTTTTGTTTTGAACAGACCAATTAATCTAATTTGTGTTTTTTTAATTCTTTTTTTATTTGTCATTTCCTGAAAGTTTTACAATCAATTAGCGTTTGTTGTCAGTATGGTTTTAAAATTGACAAATTTATTAATCAAATAATCTATTCGATATTTTCGTTCTTTTTTCTAAAAATGTTACGATAAAACAGCGTTTGTTATAAGTTTGGTTCAAAATTGATCAATTTATTGATCAATTTACCTTTTTTAATATTTTAATTTATTATTTCTGAAAATATGTATATCAAAAAGCAATACAAAACTATACAATACAATATTTATCTATTCATTTTATTTTAATATTTTATTTTATAATTTTCTTAAGTTTTACAATAAAATTGCGTTTGATATAAATTTGGATTTAAAATTGACCAATTTATTCCTAAATTTATCTTTTTTTTTTACAAATATTATATATGCATAATTATACATATAAGTAATGAGATAGTTAAGTAAATTCAATTTGAGATATTGTATGTTATAGAACAACATACACGTAGACACAAAACAAACAAAGGGATAAAAGCCAAGAACGTATCTAGAGATAAGTATAAATATTTTAAAACAATAAATGTCTTGTCAAAATGTTTTAGTTTCATTTTCTTGTATACATTATTTCAAATTTTGTTTTAAACAGTTCCAACATATCAAATTCATTTGACCATTTGTTACTGCAAAAGAAGGCTTTATTATGCAATTTGCAAGAGTCTTCAAATTTCATGTAATTCTGTTGTGATTAATGCTTCCGAGGGAACACTTTGAATCTAGATTTTTATACATCACAACAGCAGGTGTCAAGTGCTGTGTGGCAGCTGTAAAAAGGCGCCCCGGTCTTCACTTCAGTGTTGTTATATTTTTCTGATGCCAGCGCTATTAAGTGTTAAGAATCGAGTACAGCCCAAGCGGGTGCTAGGCGGCGTGAGAGATGTTGCACTTATTCATTATTCCTCAAACCGAGTCTGCAATTTTCATGTAATTTTGTTGTGATTAATGCTCATGAGGTATTAATTTGTTTCCAGATTTTTATAAATACTAAATCCTACAATTGTTAGTAATACATTTGTATAAAAGTATTCTTCTTGAGATATTTTATAGACGAACATCAGGATATCTAGTTAACGTATATTTCTTTGAATTTCGTACTCTTGAATTCTTCAATTTTCCCTAAAAAATACATTTACTGCCATACAATCGATAAAAAGGTTTTGATAATAATTGCCGTCACATTTATTTGACTCATACACAATTATGTACAGCGAGTTTAATGAATACTCTGTTTACTAATATTATATATATATATATATATATTTTGAAACCGTCGATTCAAAAAGTCTACCATTTATCTTTATTATTAATAAAAAAAAGTAAAAATTATTAATATCCTTGTTGTACTATCTACAGGGAATGTAAGCCTTATTTGAGGATAAAATGGTTATTTACTGTAGAAGCTACCAGTTTTGGATAAAAATAACAATTATCCAAAAGAAAATTTAAACTATTAATCAGATAGTTCTGTAAATAACCTCATAGCCGTTTTTGTTCTATAAGTACTTAATACCAGGAAAGACTTTTAAACAACCAATAAAAAGTTAAACACATATGTAAATGGTCCATTACTGCTAATGATACTAAAGTTCTATCTAATATTCATCAATTATCACACGGTAAAATGATATAAAATAAATAAGCATTTGCACACACATTCAAAATGTAATGTTGGGTCCATCTCGATAACAATACTGCTGGTTTTTATGCTTAAAAACATTTATGTGAATAGGGTTATTAAACCTTTGAATTTTCTTAAAAAACTACCATATTTTGATAGAAATTATAGTGAAAACATTTACATACAAAATATCGTTTTATTCAAATATTATATGTAATATCTGGACATTCCTGGTACAAAGTACCTCCTGGCACTAAAGTCCATTACCCTAACAGTAAAGCTAAACGATAAATGAGAAAACAAACGTATGTCAATTAATCAGTTATTGTGTTATGAATACAGTCAAAACAATATGCATTGTACTGAGGTCAAAGAAGGAGTTTTGGTTTGCTTAGAAAATATTGCCAGTAATAAATCCTATTGTTTCGAAGTAAATGTATCAACATCCACCTTTAGATCAACAAACTATTGGTCACCATTAACTAACTGTAACTGTTTATTTATTTATTTAAGTCTCATCTTTACATGTAAACATTAAAATAAATATAAATCATGAAACACAAACATATAATACATGATTAAATTTTCTAAACAGAACTACAAGAGATCATTTTCTTTTGTCCCTAAGGGAGACAACTCCACAGACCATTTTTTCTTGCAGAAGTTTACAATGTGGTATAAAATGGAACACAATGAATAAAAAAATTATACTAAAATGTTTAAATGCAAGTAGTAAGAATATAAGTTGACCATTACATATTATTTAACCTTGGAAAGAATGTCATTTATTTTACTCAATACTTTACATTCTCAAAATGTTACCAACTTGAGTATTTCAACGATTTGTTTTCTTCAACATAATTAACATGAATACTTGTTATATCAATTCTTTGGTCGTCAATGGATGCCTCATACAAGTGCAACATATAATTATCCAATATTTTATGTATATGGCTGTCAATACTTAGAATTATAAGTCAATTAATGACATTTTTAAAACCATATCCTGTCAATTAAAATTTCCTCAGATTGGTTTCACTAAAAAAATTATACTGTCCAATTATATTTATCTTGGACCATATCAAACCACTATTCGAAAAAGTAAGTAACAATGTTTAATATGTCCAAGACACAGTCTTAGTGTAGATAAAACATTTATCTTAAAACCCACATTCAAGTATAAACATTTATCTGTTATTCTTTTATATACAATGTACATATTTTAAAGTCAGATAAAAAATATATATCAAAGACAAACCATAAAAAGGAGCAATTTGTGTATTCTTTTTTGTGAAGGAAAGTTACCCTTCTCTTAAGTATGTCAATGCAGGTTTTGGCAATAAACCGTACGCAACTCGCATTTGAGAATATAAAGATAAACTTCTACATAGTTGTCATTGTGTGAAATTATTGGTTTTTAACACTCACCTTCTCAAATAAATCTGCACTTATATCTTCATACATAAATCGTTCCTCTACAGCGTGAAATTCACTTTCTACCTTGTCATTACAAAAGGGACAAAGCCTTTTTACTGGTAGGCGTTCATTAGTGTGGAGTTCCACATCTGAACTTAGCAAAAGCGGACCTGTGGCAGCGCAGTAGTATGATTTTGCAATATTTTAATGGTTACATTATACTACAAAGCTGTCATATATTCAAATTAATTACCATATCTTAACAGTTCTCTGGCGTTTAATAATTTAAACATATGTACTCGGTTACAAATGTTTATCACAGGAAAACAATCTAATTGAAATGGATGAAATGTTCAGTATGATATAGCAGGTATAACAAAAATGACTTTTATCTTAATTAGAATTCAGGTAGTCTTTAACGGCAATGAACGTATATATAATCACAATATGTTGCTTTAAAAAACACATCTTATTCATTGATTTTGCATTAGACATAAACATATCCTCACATAGAAAATACAATGCACATTTAGGACTTTAAGCTTTGTTTTAGATTTTATATAAACATTTTATTCGTGCTTTTTTAAACAGATCAGTTCTTTTAACTCTGAAAAATTGAGCCATTAAAAAACACACAATAAATATAAATATATACCCATGGCACACATGAACATATATGTATGGTAGTATTGTCTTTTGTCTCATTTTGTGCAAATGTTTTAGTAAGCATAATTTTCTTAAAAGTAAATACTTTATAGTAGTATAATTGTTTAATTCAGTTATTCTCTATTTAAATCAATTATGTTAATGATCTTTTTCTGACACGCTAAAATACAAAGGCATATCTTAATGGTACATGTATTAATAAAAAACAAACATTACATTGATGCAATTAATCCGCTATTTTTAAATCATTTCAAATAATAAAAACACACACTTAAAAAAACGAAAACAAAACAAATAAACAGCATCAGTTGTGTGTTTTAAAAACGCTTTTCACTTGTAATTATCATTAATCATACCTGTTGTTTTTGTTTCTAATTTCAGAACATAACGTTGTTTAGCTGTTATACTAATCGTACTTCAGGTAAAATTAATATACTTACAATACAATACAATATCTTTATTTCACACAATACATGCACAATATAAACAAGACAACATGAGGTAAATAATAAAATAGATATTAATTGAGGCACCAATCAATCAAAAATCCTCATGGAGAGATCAAAATTCTTTAAAACAATTAATTATGTCTATTTAAATTTATAATGTCATTCTCAAGAACAGTGAATTAAAAAAAATCGTACATGATTGTTCATATGGCATAATACATTTAAAACATGCTTAATATGTGTGTTATTTCAATTTAAATAACGAAGAAGAAAGAAGAAGAAGAGGAGAGAAAAAATTACATGATAAAAATATATGTGTATCAGGATATTTTTAACCCATAATACCAGTTCGGTTTTATTTTAAATAGCAATATGTCGTTTATATATACATTTTTTAAAAGTTTCATAAATCACCCTCATTTCATACGCTTTTTCATCTGTCATCATATTTTTAATTCCTTTTATCTTAAGGTTTAAAAATGTCGAAGCACCACTTGTAAAAAAGATAAGTGTATCCTAGAGAAAATTTTATAATGATGTGTTTAAAGTTATAAAAAAACATTATATTAAATTAAATAAATAAACAATTAAATAAATCCCGCACAATTAAATAACCCATAGTCTTCCGAAAAATAATATATATCACCAAAACACACATCTTGCTTCATTTTAAATCATCTTTGTCGGTCTACTGATTCCTTTAACGGTTGTACGATGAAGAATTCGTAATCCTATCTCCGACTTATCCCTTGCAGAACTATCGCTGGCGTAATGACCCACAGCAAGATTATCGCTTATTAGAAAATCTCCATCTTTCCACTAAAATAGAACACAATTAATCTCCAATTCAATATTTTTTCTTAACAATGAACTGTTAAAATTGAAATTGTTGCAGACTCTGTATCACCACCCAAGTATAAAAAGATCAAAAAGAAAGAACTAAAAATACCAAAAGCATGAACAAACAATAATGTCGTGCTGAACAATCTGTAAAGATCAAAAATACAACATCTTTGATTATGTAAGTGTTTTTAAGAGCTTCGCCAAGGTACAAAAACCCACTGATAAGGCAATGAAATAGAGGAAAACGGAATCTCTAAAGAACGTAAAAACGACAAAAATGAAAATGTTGCAGGCTCGGTTTGATTGAGCCTATTTATGGACGGAATTGGTAACTGCAATCTACCGTCCACGCCTCCCAGCACCGACTCAAGCAATATCATATATTAAACATAAAAAATGGTGAAATATTGAACTTAGAAACATGCACAGATGTGTTCATAGGGTTTTATCATGGAACTTTGAATGGAGCACTTTCATACTATACCAAGCGGCGAATGCTACCCATGTAAAAGAATGCGTTTGTCCTAAAATAATAAACCAATAGGCGGAGATAAACAAAATTGAATTTACAATGGGATTTGAGGTTTGAAGCCTACATATCAAAGATAAGACGTCAAAAGACTAATTGCAAAATAACAGGCTCCATAACCTAAGGGTGATAAGACCATAATCAATAAATTTATACAAAATAATGAAACATTAGCAATCTGGGCGTTCTTTTGCTTAACACATGTCTTTGCACATAATACAGAAGAGTCAATATTCAAGTATTAGATAATTTAAGTAATCTCACTTAGTATGCTTTACATATTTTAGGAAGTAGAAAGATCACACCATATCAGAATGTATATAATAATCAATTGTCTTTAAACTGTATCGACAAGCTCGACATGTATTAATAGTGGGTAAACAAGCACATTTCAACTATGGATATTGCAGGAATACCGACATCTTGACCAAAAGCCCAAATATTAAATACCATTACAGGTTTATTTCTATGTTAAAAAAGGTTTTTAAATTCAGGAACAGGATATAAACTAAAACGGGCCATATGGGAAAGAAAGGGATAAGGGCTGTAAGGGCGAAATGGGGAGAGTGGTGAAACTTGCACTTTCCATTACCGTCAATAAACAGGCTAAATCAAACCAAGCCTGCAACATTTTCAGTTTTTGCCGTGTTGTGCGTTCTTTAGGGATTCTTTATTTGTCTCATGTTTTGGGTCTGATCACTTTTTGACACTCTTTTTATGATTAAACTGTATGCATCTCTTATCAATCATAATTAAACATTACAATTATTTTGGTAAAGCAATGGTATATTCTAAAATTGAAAAATATGGTTGAGTTTCTACTGATACTAAAAGGTCAATCGAAGACTTTTTGATCCTTTTTCCAAAATGACACCCCTCACATCACTCAAAGGTTTTAATTGTGTAAAAGTAGAACCCACCGATGTGTCGCAAACAAGACATATATGTATATTGTTTTCGGACATCATAATTTTTAAATGGTTGAAATAGTAAACTACAAACCTCATGCGAATATATTAATCTTCTTCCGTCCTTTTCAATCTCTGATCTGATTTCTTGTAATAATTCATTTGTCTCATCCGAATTAGTTATTTGCTCATTGGGTGTGTCTTTGTCCCAAATAAAAGCCTTTGTCATGCCCAGATGAATACACATTACCTAAATTTGAAATTATGATGACGGTCAGGCTTAACTTGTTTGGGGTGCTTTAACACATATAATAAATGGTTTAAACTCATGCATCTTTTTACATAAACTTAGTTTAAGCTTTCTAGTTGTTGAAAGATCTATACTACAGATACACCTCAGATGTTTTTTTTCATTTGCTATGTTGAGAGAACATTATATTTTCTTCAAGAAATACAAATATCTTCCGATACATCGAAACATTGAGAATTACTGAAGAATCATGAAATTTAGGAAGTTTATTTTCAATCAATGTATACTTTTTTTGCATCATCTCCTTTCCTTTATATTAACTGAAAACAATTTGCTGCAAGTGTTACAATTTTACTCAATAAATCTTTTTCGCGAGGTGTTCATTATTTGATAACAATCTGGTCGTGTTGAATATATTCTTACTTTTTATAATTGTATATTTCACAGTTTCTTCATAATTAAGTGGTAAATGTATAATATAAATCGTTATGTGAATACAACAGAATTTGACGCTTTATGCATATATACAACCATATCAGATACTATATTAGTGATTCAAATAAGATGAAATTATTTACGGATTCTCCAGTTACTGGGTGAGCATAAATTAAGGGATGAGCAAGGTTTTCTCCCTTGTCAGCCACCATCCATAGACGCTCCCATCTTGCTCTCGTCTCTTCAGAAATGCTGTTAATCAGCTCTTTAAAACCAATAAATTCTGTGAGAAAATTATATAAGTATTATTGTATCTTTTAAAATGTTATGTCAGTACCTTACTGTTAAAGATCCTAACTTGCAATACCTTTAGTAAATTTATGTTAATATGGAATTGAACCAAAAAGGGGAAATGTTGGAATTATAATAAACATAGCTTACTGTAAAACGCTTGCCTTCTTTTGGTGCAAATGATATATTGATGGTTTGATTAGTCAATAAAAAAAACTTATTTTAGTCATGTGTTCTGAAATAAATAATATTTAGTAATAAAAACAAGAAAACTGCTCGTAAATAAATATATTTAATTTTGATTCGTGACCTGTAGGGCCTGTCTTTGGTACAGCAATTATATGGTACAAAGCATATCCGAAAGGCTCGTGCAAGTAACTACCATCAATATGCCAACCGGAACGTCCAACATTAATGCAGCCTTCTTCAGGGTCATTCGAAATTCTATACACATCTGGATGAGGACATTTGGGATGGGAATAAAGTGGATCATCCTTGGACAATGTTCCACCAATGGTTCCGAACCATCGGGAAATTTCAGCATGCTTGTCTCCGCTCACCTCACCCTGGTCTCTAAAAATCAAGATGCGATGTTTCGTAACTAACTTCTGGATTTGTTCAACCATTTCGTCTGAAGATATTGTCGGGTCTGTTAGACGGACCCCTCGGACTTCTATGCCTAACTTTTTTACACATATTTCCATTTTTAGATGATCAAAAATCAGTTAAGGCTGTTTCTACTGTAACAACGACTTTTTCCGTTTTCCTCCGTATCTTAGACTTGAAAATTCTTAACTGTAAGTCAAACGTATGTCCTCAGTTCTGTTTTGGACTAATCTGAAATAGAAATTTAAAGAAAATTTGTGAATTAATGTTCAATAAGATATTTAGAATTTGATTGACAATATGAACAAGAAGATAAATGTTTTCTTTGATTTTGCTGTTTCTTTTTTGTTTTTTTGTTGTTTTTTTTGTTTTTTTTCATGTTACTTCATTTTTAGTCAATAGCAAACATCAACAACGTTGCGATAACATTTCCGACGCATCCGTAAAACATTCCAAGTAGTTAGTTAGTAAGTTAGTTAGTTATTTTTAGTTAGTTAGTTAGTTAGTTAGTTAGTTAGTTAGTTAGTTAGTTAGTTAGTTAGTTAGTTAGTTAGTTAGTTTGTTTAGTATTATTATACTCAATTCTTTGAATTCCTTTTCGTTAACATTTTCATCCCAGTCTAGCTTTCTTTTCCATAGTTTGTTTTTAAAATAAATAAATGTCCTTGCATTGCAACCGCGGTAGATAGTCCTAACGGATCTTGATATAACTTTCATTAATTCATTCCTTTTTATAACACTTGGTTTCTTGCGAAACACTTTTGATAAACCCAAGTGTGTCATTTTCAATGTCCCACATATGTCCAAGTACTTTATTAATCATATTGTACAAATGTATTAATACATCTTCTCCGCTTGTACCTGGGATAAGATTATCAACGTAAATATCAATTTTAGTTTCATGCAATTTCGTTTTCATAAAATGGCATTCAATAGCACCTAATGTAAAACGCCAAGCCAAAAGGCACTGTGCAAAACCAATATTCGTCAACATTTGACATGTCTGACATTCCCTTTTAAATAGCTTTTAATCATAGGAACTTTGTGACATATCTAGCTTCTTTTGTCATCTTACTTGATGAAATGCTTTTTCAATATTCAGCTATACCTTTATGATGTAACTTGCATCTTAATAATATTTGAAATAAACCATGTATCATAACTATTCCACGGTTAAGGCATGCATTCAAATTATATTTTGTTTTTGCAGATGCATAGTAAATGAACCTCAATTTTGTTGTTGTTTTCTCGCGAGTAAGAATAGCATGGTGTCACATATAGTGTTTAATACTGTTTTCTGTTTTGTAACACATATTTTATAATGTTTTCATCAAGTCACGTTTCTGGTGTATTCTTGTTACTGTTAATTTCATTATGTTCACGGTTGGTAGGAAGATCATTTTTGTTGTCCATCCATAGCAAATTCACATTATACCGTCCTTCATGATATTGCAACGTTTCCTTTAAATTTGACATAATTATTTGCACTTCGGAATCTTCAATAGGCTTGATTCCAAATGACACAATACTCCATTAATATTCTAATTCATGTTTTGCTGGCACAGCTTCATCTACACTTGTATAACGTTTTGATTCAGAGCTTCAATGTTGTAGAATTGACATTTGAACATCATTGTAATTCGACATTTGATCTTCATCTACCTTTGTTCTACCAGTTAATATCCATCCTAAACATAATGACAATAGATGGAGTTCTGGTTGTTCTTCCATTTAATCTGATTTTACAATTTCAAATCTAATGAGCAAGTCTAATCTGTCACTTTCATCTGTCATTGTAAGTTTTTGTGTCAATTGTGGGTAATTTTTCTGTGATGTCAATTTTATAGTTTTTCTTCTTAAATTTCCAGTAATACTTGGTACAATGTTTGCAGTAATTGACATAAATTGTCTTCTTTTACTCCCACAAGTTATCACTTTCTTGTATATTTTGCTTCCCTGTAGTTTAAAGTTTGAGTCTACCTGCTTGGTTTTCTTACACACATGTTCTATGACTTCCCGAATCCAACATTAATCTTACATTTTCATATTTTCAATTTTACGTATTTTTGTCGTGATAGTTCGCATTAAAATTGTTTCATTTATTGAAAGTAGACCTGGTTCAATATGTGTGTACTTATTGTTTTCGTCCTTTTTTTACTTCGACCCTTTGAGCGTTTTCATAAGATTGTAATTGCTATTTTGAAATTTGTTGGACATAAACTGTTATGATGAACATTGGCTGGTTTGAAGTAATAGCATTTTTTTCTTATCTTGCATTCTCTTGCTTGATGACCGACCCTCAAACACTTGAAGCATGAATTTCTTAATACTAGTATTTTCTTTCTATGATACTTTGATCTAAAACTTGTTATCTTCTAAAAAGCTTATCTACTTCATCTATGAAAATCCTTAAATTGCTGACTCTGTTTATAAATGGTAGAATGTTGATTAAACTATTGTAATGAATTTCTATAATTTCCCCAAAAATGTTTCTTAAAGTATCAATAGCTTGGTGGTAGTTGTCATTCGTCACTGCTACTTCATCAATTGCATCCATTGCTTCCCCATGAAACTCCTCTTTTCAAGTAAGTTAATTTTTCAACATTTGATAATGTTATGTTTCTGTGCACAGCACTTTGAAAATAGTCCTAAAATGCAATCCTTTTTGTTTTATCACCTGCAAAAGATATCATATCTATGTTTTGTAGATTAACTGCTGAGAATTTTTCGTGTTCTGCACTGTTTGCAAATTTTGGTTTTTATTTTAACTCACTCTTTTAATTTCATGCAATTCCCTTTTCTTTTCCTTTTTCCTTTTCGCTACCTTTTGACCAACCCTTTTTTTTCTCTTTTTTTCCTGTTATCTCATAAAAACAACACAATGATCATTATTTCCTTGCACTGAACAATTTTCTGGTAATAACGGTTTAAATGAGAATTCTATCGAGACTGACATCTAATTTCAACTGATCCTAGCCTGTGTTTCAACTCTCATGATAAAACTGGAATGTTATTCATGAAAGCTAAATCATCTTTATTTCTCAAAGTATCTTGTAGACATTTTATCCCCAAAAATCTCCTGTCTTTTCACCTGATAACAATTTTTTTATTAATGAATAATAATTTTCTTTGTTGTTGTTTTTCTTGTGTTTTTGCTTTTTACACTCTTCACCGTTTCTGTAAAACAATCTATCGCAATTAGCGACATGTAATGAAACAGCTGTTCAAACATAATAAGTTTGAATGTTCTTACTAAATAATCACATTGTTGAAACAGATGTACAATTATTATAATTCAAATAGATCACAGCTGTTTTTTTTCTTCTTACTTTTTCAATTTTTTTTGGTACTCAAGTACCACAACATTTGCTTTACAACTTAGATTCCGGTATTGCTGTTGTATAATTGCAATTTTTAATCACATGAAGCGACAACTGTATATTAACCCGTTGGTTAATAGTTTCCTTATTTCTTACATTCTGCAATATATTGATATAGTGTTTAATTTACGTGCGGCAACATTATTCGAAACAGAAACCTGCATTTGATTAAGTTAAACAAAAGTGATATTTTGCTGGCAAGGTAGACAATGGATCAAAATATAAGAAAGAAATCAAAATAATTGTATGTTCTATTTCAAAACATATACCCTTTTAAAGTCGGGGAATCAAAACGTATAAATAAAGGAATTAAAAACTCTAAAACAATATTTATATTTTGAATGTTGCATTAAAATTGATAACGTAATAAGTAACACATATGCTTTCACTTTTGTCCTTATTCATTTTCGAGCTTGCTCGCTGGCATATATTGATTTCATGAACTTTAAATCATAGATGAAGTTTTTTTAATTGACTTAACTGATACTCATATGGCCCAATTTGTTGGAGTATATCCACCATTTTCAATCACACATTATTTTTTTAATTGTTCAACATTTTGTGCACAGTGAATTTTCTCTCTTTTACAACTTTTTACGTCGCCAAATAACTTACGCTCAATTGTCATGTAAAATAGATATGCAGTAACCCTAACCCTATAAAATGTATATGCAATTAATGTAAATGGAAATGAACGGTAACCCCAACCCTTTTAAATGGATGTGCATGACATGTAAATTGGAAATACACTGTAAATGTAATTTAAAAAAAAATCATATGAATAATGAACCTTACTGTAATTTGTTATAAATCCATTTAATAAAGCTATAATCCTTGTTATAATTATATTTAATGCACAAGAACTACTAGCATTATATTATGTCGATACGTTAAAGCGCGTGTTTTGTTTACTTGTAAACTCTAAACAATCATAGGCTGTTTTTACTGTACGTATAATAATAATCACAATAAGATAGGCGATATCATTTTTTTCATCAATGAAACAATCAATATTAAACATAAAGGTACAATGAGTGTATTTTGTCAGAGCAAACAAACGTGAACAAACACACGCACACGCGCGCAGGAACGAACACGCACGAATACGCATGGACACGGCAATTGACGAATACAACGCACCAGTATCATACATTTAAACTGCTCTTGAAAACTATCTTAGTAAAAGAATCAATCATCTAAGATAAACAAAGGCCATCTGTAAATTCCGGTGACAACAAAAAACATTTTTTTGGGGGGCTTATATTAATGTAAAGGCTGTAGGATTTTGTTAGATAAAAATAATATCTCAAGTAATGTTTTCAAATTATAGCTTGTGTGCACACAAGCACTTAATACCAGTTACAAAGGCAACCTTGTACCAGAACCTAAGGAGCACTTTGAGAATATACCATTTTGCAAATACATCATATGTTGTTTTTGTGATATACTTTACACGGAAGTGTACAGAAAGGCATTGGACGTTGCAAAAAATATATTTGTGACGTTTGTTGCCTAATTTTGACTTCATTGTTATTGAGCGTTAATTAAATCACTTTGTTAATTTGAATTTTTGACAAAACAATTTAATGACGTCAGAACGTACTGGACAGCACGCTGTTAGCAGGTACTGCAAAAAGAAATGAGAATTGAGACAAGAATATGACGGTGCTATGCTGTTTTATATAAATAACGATAGATGGTACAACGATATAACCTCGAAATTGTTAAAGCATAGAGAAAACATGTAATATAGGTGAGGGGAGAGGGCGAATACCTCGAGACAATATCACTATGTCCGATTATATATGAAGTGCTCCGTATGTGTTTTCGATCTATAACGCATTAAATTATATCTGTCATTATTTTGCTTTTATTTTTGAGATGTAGTCAATGTTATTTTACATTGACATGCTGTAATGCTGAACAGATGTCATAATAAATGGTTTCTGCTGATTGGAAAAAATGACATTTTGAATGTTTTACAATCGCATTTATGATATTTATGATATACCTTTTTCAATGTACGGAATTTGAAAGTAATTTGAAGTGATATAAACCAATTTTACCAGAAAATATTACGGAATTCAGAATTAAGAAGTTCCGTAATTCAGAGGTATTTATTTTATGGAAAACAGAAGAAGACATTTTGGATTTCAGAAGTTTCCGAATGTTAGAAGTTCCGGATTCGGAAATTTCGATAGTACTTATGAATGTAATGAAATCCACAAAAAAAGGAAACCAAAAGATTCCGCGAAAAAAACAGCGATAATGACAAAATGGAGAATAACTGATATAATTTTACAAAATAAATATATATCATGCATTTACTTCCCTTTAATTATTTATTTCCCATAATGATACAAATTATAGAAGGCTCTTAATGCTGTATTTTTGTCCAAAACATTTTGTGTGTGTCTTGTTGTAAATTATGAAAAAGACATTAATTGGCCACAGAGGTTTTCAATATTTTGTTTCTTTTTGGAAACTTTGTATTTTGTTTGTGACAATGCTAATATTAACCCAAAACAAAATATGTATTTTGTCATATATACATTGAGTGCCGCTCATTTATGTGCTATGGGGCGTGAGGAATGTTGCACTTATTCTTTTCCTCATTTATAGACCCAATCAAACCGAATCTGCAATTTTTATGTAGTTTTGTAGTTATTAATGCTCCCGATGGATCACCCTTCTTCCGGAATTTTATACTTCACAACTGCAGGTGTCAGGTACCGTGCGGTAGCTATAACAAGTTGTCCTGTATTTTCACTTCAGTGTTGTTTTAATTTTCTTGTCCTTTGGACTCATTGATTCCAGCACTTTTAGTTGAAGATTGAGAACCGCTGAAGCCGGGGCAAGGGGTTGTGTGGGAGGGTTTCACTTATTCATTATCCCTCATGTACAGATGTACAGACTTAATTAAACCGAGCTTGCAATTTTCATGTAATTTTGTTGTGATTAATGATCGCGAGGGAACACCCTTCTCCTAGATTTTTGTAACAAGACAAAAATTAACTTCCTTGTTGTAAATCATTCATATTAGGTACAGAAAATAAAGATTTTAAATATGACATATTGTTTCTAGAATTGAAAAGATATATTTATTTGTCTAAGAGAAATTTTTTTTTACCTACATGTATTGGTTTTAAAAATAGTTTGAAATTAGCATGGAATATCTATAGAAATACACATTTGACAGATGATGAAAATAATAGATGGTCAATTATAAGATTCTTAATTGCTTAAACTACACTTAATATGTGAAACAAAACTTTACCTCGTAACAGATTGTTTAATTGTTTATTAATAAGTAGTAATTTTTATTGGTAAAATATTTTTGGAAAATAGATGGGTTTATTGTATGTATGTTGTTTATATTTATATGCAAAATATATACTGTAGATGTATTTGACAATATTTACATGAATATAATTATTTTGCAACATGTTTATTGTATCTTAACAATGTAAGGTATGATGGAGGATGACCCCGACCCCCTCATACCTATTACGGGGTAAATAAACGGGGTTACCCAGATGGGGCCTCAAAAAAAAAAAAAAAAAAAAAACTTCCGGCACTGATCTTCTACTTCCTTCGCACAATTTTTTTAAATGGCATTGAAGGTTCTTTTTGGTAGTTTGTTTTAGCCTACTTATTTTCGTGAAGGTAATAACATTTAGCGACAATAGGTAGCTTTTTTCTCTTTATAACATATCCGATTTGCTCTTTGTAGCAAACAATTTGCATTTATTTTCATTGTCTTGCTTATTTACAAAAAATTCAATTTTATTTTTTTATGTTCTCCTTCTATAATGACCTAAATTCACCGCAAAGGATACATCTCAGATATGTTCTAGAAACGATGGAGAAATAAACGCTTCAACATAGTAGCACAATTTCGTTAGGAATGGTGGACAGGTGCCGGGGAATGAATGGCCTGTTGAGATTGTGACAAATGCTATCAAAGGTGATGGTAGTGAGTAAGTCAGTAAAATTGAAATATTCGAATATGGTAATATGAAAAATATGCTATATATACACAGGCCAAGTTACAGACTTGGTTATATTTGTGGTATAAACACAGAGACACTTCTTTATGTCTATTGTTTTGTGAAAAACATTCCTCAACTTTATAAAAGTGGGATAAAGTCTCAGAAAGTAGAGGATGAACTGTTCTGTAAACCATCTTTTTTGTAGTTTAGATTTTGTTCATATTGAAAATTGTTCCTATTTATGCAAGAAATGTGCACTGCTTAAAGCGGTTCCTTGAAAACAAAACCTTAGTAGCCACATTTTGTAATTTGACATGTATTGAAAAGTTATGCAGTAAATTATCTTTTTGATAGCTAAACATTTTCTGAAACATAAACAGGTCAATCTCTAAATCTGTTCAATAGCTCAATATTCAAATTGGTTCGAAACATTTTCGTGTTTTTGTGAATTTAAATGTTTTTTATTTTTCATACAAAAGAGTTTATATTGTTAAGAAAGTTTTGAATATGTTTGGGAATGGCGTTTTATAACAGTAAGGTATTAAAGCATGTATATCTTTAAGGTTTTGGATCACTGCCAAAACCATTGGATCAACATTAAATTATCACGTTGTGACGGAGATGTTATTTGTTTGATGTTAATGTATGTATTGGTGTACTGTAAACTTGAATATATGTTAAGATAAATAAGATTAAGCTACTTCTTGTTCTTCGTTATATCTCCACCGGATAATATAAAGGGGGAATACAATTCACAGAAATTGGGAAATTTGTTGTGAAATCGTAGCCAATATATAACTCAATTAGATTCAACAAAAAAGAGCGAAAACACCGGCTGTGTCATTTGTTATGTATTTTATTTGTTTTTAATTACACGTGTCCTGTAAAAAGCATGTACCACTTCTTATTACATCTTTATTCCGTCTAACTTTTGTTCATTTCAAGCTGTCAGTTCTTTTTTCGTCTAATGTGGTGTCAACAAAACACAAAAGAACATTTTTAGTGAATTGTTCAGCACTTCAGAGGAGTGTAAGTTTAATCTCAGAATTCTTTTAGGCATGAGTCTCCAGTTTTTGATTGATACCCCTAATAGCCATTGATATCATAATGTTAGGATGTGATTATTCTATCAATATAAATTGAACACACAAACAATGTATCATAAATGCATAATCAAACAATTGCCAGTAACAGAACTTGAATAATTGGAAGGGAGAACATAATGCTATAGTTTATTTATCAGAATGTTTATACGAGTACGTGTTTATTTGCTTGTAAATTTATGTCATGATCTTAAATTGTTTGTTTTATAGGAATTTTGCAAACAAAACAAATTTTAAAAAAGAGTTTGAGATTAAAAATCATATTTTTTGATGAATTTGAAATTTAAATAGACCCAAAAAATCGCCCTTGCTTTTTCATAAATTAAATTTATACTCGTTCTCTGATAAAACGAGGTATCTAAAAATAATATCCTACTTCCTTGCTACCTCATCCCATCCCCCCCCCCCCCAAAAAAAAAAAAAAAAAAAAAAAAAAACATGTAGGACAAAACTTGTATTTCCAATTTTGCATTTCAATGTTAATTATCTGATACATTTCATTTTAAAGTTTGGATTTGTTTTGCTGTAAACGTAATTATTAATCAAACAAAAAAAGGTATTGTATTGTTATTTTAAAAGGGTTTCAAAACAAAAGCAAAACCCAAAATTTATTTTACCCTTGTCTAAATATTTTAATATTAAAAAGAGGGGGGAAAAAAATATTCATGTATACATTAAAAATTCCCCTAAAGCGTTAAAACTAACAAAATGTGTTTTTAAACCCAAAAAAACGTATTTGTTAATGTCAATTAAAAACATTACTGTCAAAGTGCATTTTAAAACAATTTATAGATGACGAATTTGGGTTTAAATTGGGAAAAAACCCGACAGTTTTAAAAAAATAAACCCTGTTCTTTTCAAAAAAGCTGGATTTAAAATTTTTAACCCGAAGGGCCGCAAATTGGGAAAATTATAAAACTGACTATAATTTTTTCAAAAAAATAATGGTAAAGTCAAAATTTCAACTCACGTCATCAATGTAGAAAGTTCCCTGCCAAAAACTTGTTATGCCCAAAAAATCCAAAGTATCTTTATAGTGTACCTTAATTCTTAGGAGAGAAAGGTTTAGATTGGATGATTGAAACGCTGCATACCTGTTGAAAATGAAAGTTAAAAATACCATATAAAATAATTTCATTTAATATATTAAGGGTGCTTTTATGTGATAATACACACACATATTTGCAATGAAAATAGTAGTTCAAACAAACAGCTGACAAGAAGTCAAGAATTCAATGATTTGCAGGAACTTCTGTTTACAACTGTTAGTCAATTCTGCGCACAAACATCTATTTCTAATACGAAGTAAAAAAAAAACACAAACAAACAAATAAACAAAACAAAACATATGTATTTAACTTTCCCTTGGTCACAATTAAACGTTTAACAATTATAATAGTTATTCTAACAATCTGGTGTAACCTCGAAATTTACCAATGAAATTGATGTTGTGCGTAGACCATAAACATTTTCATCAATTTCCCTTATCCCTTTCTTCATGCTTGCTGCAACACAGAAACGTCGTAGTTAAAAAAACTTGACAACAATATAGATTCATTGTGCTAAGTTTGAGATACCAATTACTACATCTTCATATTTAATGAACTAAATAAAACATTTTCATGTGTGAGTGTCCGAGAAACTTAGTACAAAAAATATCAAGGTTATAAAGTAGATTTTTAAGCCATTTTAAAGCAGGTAGAATAATATATGGAGAAATCTCCAGTCAATGCTTTAAACAGAAAAATGCATTTAAGCATGCTAAAGTTTCTAAAATAAGAATATCATTTTAACTCGATTGGTAATGATTCAATTTATTTTTTGCACAAGTAAAAAATATTCCCCTTTTTTATAAAATTGCTCATTGTGACAAAGATATTGTCGTTTTCTCCTTTTATCGGTTAAACCTTGCAAACATGTGATGACATCGTAGTTAATTAGAAAGAGAGTTAGTTAATGTAAATATAATGCATCAAATCCCAACGGCAAATGGCTAATATTTAGATGTATTGATTTTATAAATGAGGACTAGAATAAACAGATTTATCCTTATTTTTCCTATTTGTAATATGCCTCATGCCATCAGGAATATTCATGCTAATTGTGAATAGATAAAAGAAAATTACACATATTACGCTTGTATTTATTTTATCAAACATGGCTCACGTTTCCAAGGTAATATAGAGGGGTTATGGTTAAATGAAAAATCTCGTAAAGCAGTTAAGATCATAAAGATAATCTAATTTATGTACAAAAACAAAACATAAAACTGGGTAATAAAGTATGTGATGAGTTGGCATAGTATATATAGGAAACACTGAAGCGGTATAAGAATAACCGGCCAAAAACAAGAAAATATGTATCTTATATTTAGTATTTTATGGAGAAAAAGCTGTCTTTATCAACGAGAAATTAAACATTCGTTTTATAAAACTATTTTAATCTTATATCTGAAATCATGGATGCGTTTAACATAGCTAGAAAAATCACGATGTAATGATATATAAAAGATAATTAACAATTATAATCAGGAATATCGTATCATTGTAAGGGTTCGTTTAACAGTATCAAAGGTTTACTCTGAAAACTGCGCGTTAAAGACATGACTGTATTAAATTATAATAAAGAATAATATAAAATACGTGAAATGTTTGAAGGTTTGGAGATTTAAATGGCAGGTTTTACTGAATAAACTGCCATCTTATATGCAATTATCTAGAAAAAGGAAGTTCTTCATTATCAGATATTGCATTAGCAGACGACATCAACAATCGCTAATGATAGAGAGTTTGCAAATACTCCAAGAAACATTAAAGCCAAAGCAATTATGATGGACACAACAAATGAATATTCAGGAACATTTTTATTACTTTCATTCACATAAAAATAGCAATGTCTGTCACCGTTGGGGAATGGATATTTTTAATATTTACAGCTATAATGCTATTGTTTGCAGTATTAAGTAATTTACTTGTGATATTTTGTGTGTTACGTTACCGGAAGTTGCGTTCAGTGACTAATGTTATGATATGTAATCTGGCTATAAGCGACATTTTATTGGCGGGATTTGTTATGCCTCAGAAACTTCATGATATAACCCATGAGGAAAATTTTTATGAAGGTTTGTTCCATTGTTTGTTTATTTATTTATTTATTTACACTTGGCGTTTTGTTTCCTAATTATCTGTTTAAATAGTTTCTATAAATGAACATGTTCACGGTATTTTACGGGTTTGCCTTAGACCAAAACTGCTTTTGCAAAAAATGTAGGGATACTTTTTATTGAATATTTGTAAAAAAGAAAACCCTATTGAATTTTTTTAAAAACTTATGGTATATTATTTATAAGACCCCAAACATGCTTTGAAAAAAATTTTTAAAACATTATAATGTGATCGAACACAATAAGCTTTAAGTATTTTTTGCTTTCATGTGAAAAAGAAAAACTTTAGTTAAAACCCTTTAAAAATTTCTTATTTTAATTTTAAAACAAATAAAAATTAATGTTTTTTTAAATATCAATTTAAAATAAAAAATCAAATAAAATTTTTGTTTTCTTTATATTTAAAAGGTAAGTTTAAAAATTTTGTTTCAATTTTGGTTTTTGATATTTTCAAAAATCAATAAATGTTTTTTTATTTTTTTGGATAATTATATAAGGAGCCCCATCGTTTTTAAAAATCTTTGATAAATATTCATGTAAATCACAAATGATTGAAGTCTTTACAAATTTATCTTAAGTTAGTTAAACAAATGATTTAAGTCTTTTAAATCTTAAGTTAGTTGAACAAATGATTTAAGTCTTTTAAATTTTTATTTAAGTTAATTAAACAAATGATTTTAGTCTTTTCAATTTTTATCTTAAGTTAGTTCAACAAATTCTTTAATTCTTTTAATATTTATCTTAGTTAAACAAAAGATTTAAGTGTCTATTACATGTAACTTTAACAAATAATAGATATTTATCTGAAATAGAAAAAAATGCATTTAGTATTTCTTTTTTTTTCCTAAATTAAACGAGTGTGTTTAAGTATTTTCAAAGTGTATCTAGGTTAAACAAATATTTTTAAGTTTTTTAATATACATATATATCTGAGTTAATAAAATGTATTTAAGTCCGTTAGTTTTTATCTAAGTTAGGCAAAAGTACTGAAGTCTTATAATATGTATTTTAGTTATGCTAAATGAATATCTATCTAAGTTAAACACATGTATAAATTTTTTTTTTAAACCCTTTTTCCCAGCAAAAGGAAATGTATAAAACGTATTTAGTATTTTCAAAATTTAAATTTAAAATGTATTAAAGACATAAAGTACTTAGATATTCATTTAAGTTAAATAAATATGTTTATATTATATCAATATTTATGTCATTAAAATATATATTCAAGTTATTTAATATGTAGTGAAAATATTTATTTATCATAATGTCTCTTTACTGATAGAATTCTTTATACTAAATAAATGCCATTAAATTAATCACATGTTTTAAGTTGTGTGATTTATTGAATAATAAAGCATTTTTCTTACGTCAATTATATGTATCTAAGTTAAACACATGTATAATATAAAAGTATTTCAAAATTTATCGATGTATTTTAATATGTATGTAATTAACACAAATAAATTTTATGCCTTTAAAAATAACCTAATTTAAGCAAATGTATAAATTTACCTTATATTCATGTAAGTAGCACCAATGGTTTTAAAAGAAACTTAATGTATCAGTATTCTAATATCTAATAGGTCAGACTTAGGTTAGGTCATATTTAATCCCGATAGGGACTTTGGATTCTTTCATGTGAGGAAGCTATCCAGCTAGCTTACGGAAGTCGGTGGCTCTACTCAGGTGCCCGTTCGTGCCTGAAATATGCACGGAAGGGCACCTGAGGTCTTCCTCCACCAGTAAAGCTGGAATGTCGCGATATGACCTATACTGTGTCGACGTGACGTAAAACCCAAATCAAAGCAAACAAACAACAGGTCATATTTATACTGTATATTTATATTCATTGAATTTAGATAAATGTATTACAGTATTCCTATAACAATAGTGTATGACAATATGGAGTATATTATTTTAACCAGTAAAATCACCTATTTGAAAGGTGAAAAACTGAAGAAAAGTTTTACAACGGTTATATTAAAAAGTATAAAGTCTTCTTGATAAAAACATTTTTTGCGGCCCTTATACATGTTCCAGTAGGACCTGCATTTACTAGTTTAATCTCCATCATTGTTAGACAAATTATTACTTTTGCTAAAACTGACATTGCAAGTCCTCTTTTCTTAATGTACAGTCCATTTACACTGTAACACATTATGTAAATAGATATAAAAACTGTGAACATATGTATGACATTAACAGTTCCTAGAATTTTCATCTGCCGTTGCATATAAAACCCTGATTTAATAAAGGTTTTTGTGTTATCTTGACGATTTGTCATCGTTTTCTTACTCTGTATATTCGTTTATATTTCGACATTTATTTTCTCAGCTTTTAACTTTTCAAAACAATACATATTTATTCCTAATCTCACTCGACTCTTTTACTACTAGGGTAAGTGTTACTAATCATTATAATGAAATAAATTTGCTTTGTTCTGCTAATACGGTTAGGAGTGATAAAAATCAAACAAAAAGGTATACTGCGTAAACTACAGAACTAAAATATGCATATAAACCAAGCATAATTATATGGGACTTCACAATTTTCAAATATCAACGGACTTTACTCATAAAAAACGTCGATTGTTTGTCTTAGCTTTTCCCATTTACGACAAAATGTCAAGCTCTAAATTCAACAAACACAAGTCGACAAGAACATCTTTATCACTGTTCAAATCATTCGATTTATTTTCTCGAAACAAAATTTCTCCTATTTTATAAAATCATGCAATGTTCAATTATTTATGTTTTAAGATTTCTGTCGCAATATGTTACGTGACAGACTCTTATCAAATAAAGTAACATCTTGACAGTCTATTACCCTAAAACATTTTCTCAGTCGTGTTTCTCTTATTTATTCCGATATTGTAGATAGCAACCACCGGATATCTATAATTTTGAACTCCCCAGAAATATTGTTATTATGAAATATAGTGCAAAAATAACTTATTCCTTCTTCCAATATTAACCAACAGAAGACAGAATTGGTTCTATAGCATGTATAGATATAATTTTTCAAAGAAAGATTAATGGGTCCTGTAGCTGTAGCGTGTATAGCTATATCACTCATAGAAGAAAACACCGGTTTTGTAGCAAACAAAGATAGGAATTACACCTTAAAAAAAAACAGTCACAAATAATAGACACCATCAATGCTATAACGTGCATAGATACAAAAAAAAGCAGAAGAAACATCATGTTTTGTAGCATGAATAGATAGATATACTAGTACGTCAACAATCAATGAGACAGCTGGTTAAGTTGTATCTGACTTATGTTTAAGGCACCTGAATATAACTTTGACTGAAAGATATTTAACGCACTCTGATACAACTGGTACCTGACAGATGCATAAAGCACCCATTTAACTGGGACTTGGCAAATGTTTAAGGCATTTTGATATAACAAGTACATGTACCTGGCAAATGTTTAAGGCATTTTGACATTTATGGTACCTGACAAATGCTTGAGGCACCTTGATATATCTGTAACTGACATATTTTAAGGCACCCTGATGTAACTAGTACCTGACAGATGAGTAAGGCACCTTGATAAAACTGGTGCCTGACAGATGTTTAATACATTTTGATATAACTGGTACCTGACAGATATTCAAGGCACCTGGATAAAACTGGTACCTGACAGATGTTTAAGGCACCTTGATATAACTGGTACCTGACAGATGTTTAAGGCTCCTTGATATAACTGGTACCTGACAGATGTTTAAGGCTCCTTGATATAACTGGTACCTGACAGATGTTTAAGGCTCCTTGATATAACTGGTACCTGACAGATGTTTAAGGCTCCTTGATATAACTGGTACCTGACAGATGTTTAAGGCTCCTTGATATAACTGGTACCTGACAGATGTTTAAGGCTCCTTGATATAACTGGTACCTGACAGATGTTTAAGGCTCCTTGATATAACTGGTACCTGACAGATGTTTAAGGCACCTGGATAAAACTGGTACCTGACAGATGTTTAAGGCTCCTTGATATAACTGGTACCTGACAGATGTTTAAGGCACCTGGATAAAACTGGTACCTGACAGATGTTTAAGGCTCCTTGATAAAACTGGTACCTGACAGATGTTTAAGGCTCCTTGATAAAACTGGTACCTGACAGATGTTTAAGCCTGACAGATGTTTAAGGCCCTTGATAAAACTGGTACCTGACAGATGTTTAAGGCTCCTTGATAAAACTGGTACCTGACAGATGTTTAAGGCTCCTTGATAAAACTGGTACCTGACAGATGTTTAAGGCTCCTTGATATAACTGGTACCTGACAGATGTTTAAGGCTCCTGGATAAAACTGGTACCTGACAGATGTTTAAGGCACCTGGATAAAACTGGTACCTGACAGATGTTTAAGGCTCCTTGATATAGATATAACTGGTACCTGACAGATGTTTAAGGCTCCTTGAATTTACTGGTACCTGACAGATGTTTAAGGCTCCTTGAATTTACTGGTACCTGACAGATATTTAAGGCTCCTTGATATAACTGGTACCTGTCATATGTGATGTCTGACAAATGATGTGTCTTCCCTTTAAATAACTGACAGATTATGCTTCACGTGTAGAATAATCGATGCTTGTAAATTAAAAATCTAGCAAATCAAGTTGTCAACAAGAAATTGTAGTTATCAAAGGAATCTGCCATTTAATTGAAAGTATTGTTTATACGGTTACGAAAAACCCCCCAAAAAAAAAAAAAAAAACTTTTTTCCCGTTAAGGGGAAAAAGGGGGGGGGAATTAAAAAATCCCCAATGGTTTTTTTTATCAATGTTTCCCGTTTTAATCATTCAGTTTAGGGTTTTTTAACAAAATGTTTATTTATTCTAATGGTTATGACATTTTGATATGTTTAATCAATAATGCAATCAATCAACTCATTTGCATTTCCAAAGTATTTATAGTTCAGTAAAAAAAACGTTGTCGTATCATAGTGTATTTTGTCAGATAGCGTTATAAAATAGAATAACTCTAGGAAGAAAATAAACCGAACACTAACCTTTAGATGTATTGTAAAATATAACATCAAAAATGTAGAATTTAATAGAACTCACAATAAATATACTTATAATTTAGTATACACTATTTGAATTGTTTTAAAGAACTTACAGGTAATAACATTAACTTCTTGAATTACAATACAGAAAACAACATCTGAGGTATACATTTTAAAGACTATATATATTATTTTATATTTCAGGTGTTATCCTATGTAAAGTCGTTAACTTTAGTCCTATTTTTATCATAACAAGTTCTATCTACACTCTCGTGTCAATCTCGTTTGAAAGACGGAGGGCAATTATCGAATGTCAAACAGAACAAATTAACTACTGTACATTGTGTTATAAGATCATACCAGCTATATGGATTCTGGGTATTTTAGTGTCTGTACCTACTTTAGTAGAATATGACGTCAACTACGTCACGTTGAAAACTAACAATACAACTGTTGTACTTGCATCTTGTGGAAGTGAACATATGTCTATGATTTATTCCGTCAGTAACGCTGTATTTCTGGCTTTAGTATCATACCTTATTCCCGTAATTCTCATGTTTAAAAACTATTTTCACGTGACAGTTTTTGTATGGGACACAAGTAAGTGCATGACAACCGGAACCGGAAATAATTCATTTCACTTGGTTAAATCACGAAAGAAATTAGTGAAGCTTCTTATAGCAGTGGCTGTTATTTTTGCTGTATCCTGGCTGCCGTTCTTTGTGATGCTTCTATACGCAGTAAGTGATTTCATACTTAAATATTTTGACGTTAATATCACTAATACAGATAGATAGGAAGATATTTGTTTAAGTATAATATGAAATCTATCTTTCTTTAAGTAGATATGAAAAAAATGTGTTTCTTTAAGTAGATATGAAAAATGACTTTCTTTAAATAGATATGACATATATTTTTCAAACGTGATTAAAAATATTTTAAAACCCCTTGATGATGTTGTATCAAAACGAACACAATTCTCTTTCCGGATTACGTCAGTATTTAGTCCGCATGAAAATCATTTGAATACATTACTCAAAATAACGCTGATCTATTTCTAAATATACATTGTGGAGAGTATAAGAGGTAGCATGATCAAGTGGTATTCATGGGGACTAGCAATTTAAAGATTACTGGTCGTGTAGGTTCAACCCCCGTCAGGTGCTTGTCATTCTTTCTAAAGCAAGAAGAAATTATTGTTAATTACTGATTGGTTACAGGAACAGATTTGAGAGTGTGCCTACAAAATGATAGCTGCCTTAATGTAAAGCGAAGTAAAATAAAATCTTTAAAATTTTAATTAATATACACATTATGTACGTAGTGCGTTCTATTTCTCTATCTTTTTAATATATATAATTTATAATAGTATTTTACTATTTGAAACATTTTCAGACACTTTGATATGACTGATATATATTTAAACATCTAATTAGTAATTTAAAGCTTAATTATAATATATAGTACGACATTTGCCACCTGAGAGATATAGGCCTTTTTATAGGATGTGTGTTTATATCCGTTATTTTGTCACGGTACTTAATAAATTATGCGTGGAGGGGAAAATCTAAACAAAATAATGAAGGAGGCATGTTCTATAGTTTCATTAAGATGTACAAACAATTATATGTAAGAATTCTTTAGCTGGTTGAAATCTGGAACAAAATCCGACATCTTATTTATAGAATAAGGTATATTATATTTTAAAATGATTTTTATATGATATTATTATACTCTGAGAGCGTATGTACATGAAGCAAAAAGCATGTAAAGCAGTAAATTGACGCCTTACTAAAATGAACTGTGAACATTATGTTACTCTATTACAGAAGATCAGCCGGAAGGATACAAGTTATTACGCTGCAGGATTTGTTAATATTTTACTAATAGCTCTAGCTACATTCAGCACGGCCTACAACGTTATACTGTATGTGGTATTTAATCCAAGTTTTTCATCGGCGATAAGAAATTTATTTATTGTCAGAAAAAGACCGGCGAGTAATGAGATAAACATTAATGTTGAACAGTTCTCACCGGATGTTGTTGTGCCTCGGGCTACCGTTAATATGTAGAGTTAAAAGGACGAATGATGGTCTGGGCGTTAATTATTACTCGATGAAATGTAATATATATATATAATACATTTCCTTGTCACTCGCGCAGACTTGCACCTTGTTTGTTTAAAGCATTTTGCATTTTGATGTAGCAAAAATGCATTCAAATTTAAAGTCACAATAAAATATGATAAATTAGATCAAGTGTGAAAAAAACTACAGATAAAACGGAGAATTATCTTTTTGTTCGACAGTAACTTCCCTTCTGAATTGACGCCTCATTTGTACAGTCACATTACTTCCCTTTGATTGCTAGCGGCCATTTACAGCAATTGATAAAGGTGGTATGTTTAAATGTTTCACAACGTGTAAATCAGTTATCTCAGGGACATGTCAAGGTTACAAGGACATGTACGTTTGATATCTTAGATCAAGTTTACTATGATAAACATTATGTGTAAATATTTTTCATCGAGTAGTGCTATTTTCTCATCTGTTTTTAATATATCATATAGGACTATGTCTATTCGTTTGTTTGATGAAAAACAGCATGCGTCACTTTATGCTAAATACAGGCCAACTTATCCCAGCACAGTGTATACTACGATAGAAAATTATTACAAGGAAAATAAAAACGATTCATGTAATTTTGAACTCGCGGTTGACATAGGATGTGGCAATGGACAGAGTTCTGTTCCTTTAACTAAAACATTTAAAAAAGTAATCGGATATGATGTCAGTGAGCAACAAATTGCGTCAGCACCTAGGGACATTGAAAATTTGACGTTCCGTGTGGGTCCCGGTGAAGATTTGAGCTTTTTGAATAATGACGAGGTAGATTTAATAACCGTGGCTCAAGCTTTGCATTGGATGAACATAGAAAAATTGTATGACGAAGTGAGACGAGTTATAAAACCAGGTGGTGTATTTGTAGCGTATGGATATGGGAACAATGTACTAGATAGAGAAAAAGCACAATTTGCTGTGAATGAGGTTTGAATTTAATCTTTATGAACTTCATAGATGAAGATTTTAAATGCACGTGCTTTACTTGGTCCTAATCTGGATTTAATAATTTGTATTTTAGTAGATTCGACTGTAGGTGACGATTCTTACTGAATATATTTTATGATTTTACATAAAAAGACTATATTTTACATAAATTGGTGACATAATCATAAATGTACCTTAATAATGTTCTAATAAGCACATTTATTTTTTATCAATAAAGACAAACTAGCATACAGCGCTTTCAGGTAGACAAAAATATATACTTTTACTGTAGCTTATATTTATAATGCATACCAATTAAACTTTACATTAAAGTTTGACTTGCATTATAGTTTGAATTATAAATAGTCTTTAGTATCAGTAAATTCAATCACAATGTAGCAGCTGAGGGCCTGTATACTTTGCTTATGTTTCAGTTGTTGTCGTGTTGTTTTTTCAGTGAGCTTGAAATCCATATACCATCTCTATGTCTTCTCCTTATTTATTTTTTATTTACATTTTTGGCAGTTCTATAGAAATCTATTAGGACCTTATTGGGATAAACAAAGACAACATATTGATGAACACTATGCACGTATGAGTCATCCATTTAAAGACTGGCAAAGGTAATTAATCCAGATTAGGTTACATTCATGATAAATATAAGTTTACGTTTGTGAAGCAACTAATTACTTATACAAGTTCTATATTTTCCCTACCTACGGTATGCTTGCTATATTAGATAAAATTACCTAGGTTTGTGAATTTAATATGCAAGTTATATATTTCATTTTTATGGACTTTTTCCATATATTTTACTGAGCCATTTTGTATGAATAAGATTTTAATAGAAATACTCGTCAATTTATTTTGTTTTACAGATCATCATAGTTAAAGCAAAATGAAAAAAAATATAACGATCTACTTAACTCTTTATTCTGCATTTTATTTTATATCATTTTAGTTCCGGTTTTATGGTTATTTATGTATACATGTACTAGTATGTGTATTTATGTATATTTGCTTTTAATTTTGTTACAGACTAGAGACCGATGACCTTGCTATACGACGTGATATGCCAGTTGATGCTTACATAGGTTACCTGTCAACCTGGTCAGCGTGGAGAACTTATCTTAAACAACACCCACAGTCCGACGTTCTGGATCTGTTAAAACAAAAGTCAGAGTATTACATATTTAAGTTCAGAGCTATTTTTAGTTTATAAGAGTGATCAATGAATCTATTGCTTTTAGTTATAACCGAATATATCATTGCATTTAGTATATCTAGAGTGATAAATGAATATATCATTGCATTTAGTATGTCTAGAGTGATAAATGAATATATCATTGCATTTAGTATATCTAGAGTGATAACCGAATATATCATTGCATTTAGTATGTCTAGAGTGATAAATGAATATATCATTGCATTTAGTATATCTAGAGTTTTAAATGAATATATCATTGCATTTAGTATATCTAGAGTGATAAATGAATATATCATTGCATTTAGTATGTCTAGAGTGATAAATGAATATATCATTGCATTTAGTATATCTAGAGTGATAAATGAATATATCATTGCATTTAGTATATCTAGAGTTTTAAATGAATATATCATTGCATTTAGTATATCTAGAGTGATAAATGAATATATCATTGCATTTAGTATATCTAGAGTGATAAATGAATATATCATTGCATTTAGTATATCTAGAGTTTTAACTGAATATATCATTGCATTTAGTATATCTAGAGTTTTAACCGAATATATCATTGCATTTAGTATATCTAGAGTTATAACCGAATATATCATTGCATTTAGTATATCTAGAGTTATAACCGAATATATCATTGCATTTAGTATATCTAGAGTGAATAATCATTGCATTTAGTATATCTAGAGTGATAAATGAATATATCATTGCATTTAGTATATCTAGAGTGATAAATGAATATATCATTGCATTTAGTATATCTAGAGTGATAACCGAATATATCATTGCATTTAGTATATCTAGAGTGATAATGATATAATTGCATTTAGTATATCGAATATATCATTGCATTTAGTATATCTAGAGTGATAAATGAATATATCATTGCATTTAGTATATCTAGAGTGATAAATGAATATATCATTGCATTTAGTATATCTAGAATATATCAGTGATAAGTGATGAATATATCATTGCATTTAGTATATCTAGAGTGATAAATGAATATATCATTGCATTTAGTATATCTAGAGTGATAATAAATTGCAAGTATATCTAGTGTTATAAATGAATATATCATTGCATTTAGTATATCTAGAGTGATAAATGAATATAACATTGCATTTAGTATATCTAGAGTGATAAATGAATATATCATTGCATTTAGTATATCTAGAGTGATAAATGAATATATCATTGCATTTAGTATATAGTGATAAATGAATATATCATTGCGTTTAGTATATCTAATGATAACCGAATATATCATTGCATTTAGTATATCTAGAGTGATAACCGAATATATCATTGCATTTGTATATCTAGAGTGATAAATGAATATATCATTGCATTTAGTATATCTAGAGTGATAAATGAATATATCATTGCATTTAGTATATCTAGAGTGATAAATGAATATATCATTGCATTTAGTATATCTAGATGATAATGAATTGATAGAGTGATGAATATATCATTGCATTTAGTATATCTAGAGTGATAAATGAATATATCATTGCATTTAGTATATCTAGAGTGATAACCGAATATATCATTGCATTTAGTATATCTAGAGTGATAAATGAATATATCATTGCATTTAGTATATCTAGAGTGATAAATGAATATATCATTGCATTTAGTATATCTAGAGTGATAACCGAATATATCATTGCATTTAGTATATCTAGAGTGATAAATGAATATATCATTGCATTTAGTATATCTAGAGTGATAAATGAATATATCATTGCATTTAGTATATCTAGAGTTTTAAATGAATATATCATTGCATTTAGTATATCTAGAGTGATAAATGAATATATCATTGCATTTAGTATATCTAGAGTGATAAATGAATATATCATTGCATTTAGTATATCTAGAGTTATAAATGAATATATCATTGCATTTAGTATATCTAGAGTTTTAAATGAATATATCATTGCATTTAGTATATCTAGAGTGATAAATGAATATATCATTGCATTTAGTATATCTAGAGTGATAAATGAATATACAAGGGGCGCCCGTGGCCGAGTGGTTAAGGTCGTTGACTTCAAACCACTTGCCCCTCACCGCTGTGGGTTCGAATTCCGACAGGGACTTTGAATTCTGTCATGTGAGAAAGCTATCCAGCTAGCTACGGAACGTCGGTGGTTAGGGTACCTGAGGTCTTTCTCCACAAGTAAAGCTGGAACGTCGCCGAATGAGCCATACTGTGTCGGTGTGACGTAAAACCCAAACAAACAAACAAACAAAATGAATATACCCATACAGCTAGAATGTTTAGAGAGATAAATGTATTTACAATAAAAAATAGTTTATTTACAGTGATAAATACATCTTATCGTAATAGCTGGTATGTTTAGAGATAAACATATCCTCCATAATAGTAAGTTTATTAGAGTGATAAATGTATGTATCCTGGTAGCTAGTGTATAACAGTGATAAATGTATCGATAATTAAAGCTAGTTATTTAGAATGATAAATGTATATACCACTATAGATAGTATAGCTTTAGTGACAAATGTATTTACTTTAAAATGTAATATCTTTAGAGTGATAGATGTATATGTCACAGGGTCATTTTGTCTTTGCTAGAATGCTCTGTATTTCATACCCATACTCTATATTGCTGGAATATTTAGAGTGATAAATATATCTACCATTATAGCTAGTACATTAATATTGATGTTTCCAGTTTACAAAAAAATTTTTTTTTTGAATGAACGGTTCGAACTACTGCTTTAAACAAAGGAAGATTAAATTTTATAATTTCAGTCTGGAGATAATTTACAATGGAAGTAATGTGTCGGTCTACTGGCCTGTATTTATGCTGATAGGACGAAAACATTAACGACGGCAGTGATGTGTCGGTCTACTGGCCAGTATTTATGCTGATAGGACGAAAACATTAACAACGGTAGTGATGTGTCGGTCTACTGGCCTGTATTTATGCTGATAGGACGAAAACATTAACGACGGCAGTGATGTGTCGGTCTACTGGCCAGTATTTATGCTGATAGGACGAAAACATTAACAACGGTAGTGATGTGTCGGTCTACTGGCCTGTATTTATGCTGATAGGACGAAAACATTAACGACGGCAGTGATGTGTCGGTCTACTGGCCAGTATTTATGCTGATAGGACAAAAATAAAACAACGGTAGTGTTGTGTCAGTTTACTGGCCTGAATTTATGCTGATAGGACGAAAATATGAACAACAGTAGTGATTTGTTAGTTTTCTCACTTGTATTTATGCTGGTAGGCCGAAAATATTTACAATTGAAGTGATGTATCAGTGTTTTGGCCTGTATTTATGCTGATAGGACGAAAATATGAACAACGGTAGTGATTTGTTAGTTTTCTCACTTGTATTTATGCTGGTAGGCCGAAAATATTTACAATTGAAGTGATGTATCAGTGTTTTTGCCTGTATTTATGCTGATAGGACGAATAAAGATTAGTAAAAATATTCTTTGTGATGGACATATATCGAATAAGAGATGATTGTTGAAGAAAAGGGTGCATTATATGTTTTATCTTTTAAATATAAATATGTTTATATATATATATATATATATATATATATATATATATATATATATATATATATATATATATATATATATATATATATATATATATATATATATATATATATATATTAAACAAACTTTGATATTTTCTCAACATTGTTCAGATGGATAATATAATATACATGGAATGTAAACTGGGTCTTAAAATATGTTTGTTCATATGAAATAAAGGTTTTAGATTGTTTACAGTATGTATCATTATTCTTAAAAGGTGTCTTTATAGGCCATGTATAGTTGCATTTAGTTAAATGTTATTTTCTAATTATTATATATGTACCGTTAAATATTTATAAATATATCCTGTTAGAATTATGTTACATTATTTAATTTTTTCAAATACCTTTCAAAAAAACAAGAACATAAATATTGATTACAATAAAAAGGGAGGTTATAAGATTACATACAGTGCTAACGTATAAGATACACAAATATTTTCGGCAGATAAAGACTTTGACGTAAATAGTTCATACAAAGCATTAAATTTGTTTACGTGCATATTATGTACTACTGAAAGTATTGATATAATGGGTATTAGTGCATTACTAAACGGTAATTATTATTTTCTTTACAATAGAATGTTATAACCCGCGGCCACAACTTAAAAGAACAGATTCAATTCAAAGTCAATACGTTGTAAAAATGATAATAAAACGGACATTTATTGGATATCTAGTTTTTGATAAAATCCCTGTACACTTATTGTTTATGTACTTAGTGATTAAATGAAATGAAAACGTAGGTGTCTCTCAGACAGGTTGAATAAATAAATTATGTTTACCATCCAGGCACCCCACACCGGAGTAAACTCTCACAAGTTTCACATTTGATGTTGAATTCCTCTCAAGCCGATACTGGATGTGTTTAATAATTGTTTTTACAAATATTTTTGTTTGTTATTTCTTTACAATGTAACTGAAAAAAGATTGGGAACTTTGTCATTTAGTACAGGGGCTATAAGTTCCATTCTCCAAGAAGATAAGTAAACGTCTGCGAATATTGCGTAAACACTCGAACAGTTCAGTCTTTAAGAGGTACCGTTCCGGGAATCATAAAGAAAACGTAAATATTTTCTAATCGTCTGGGTTAGCACCTCGGATCTCGGCTAGAACCTCGAGTTAAATGTTTGAGTCTGGGCTAACATCTCGTGTTAAATATATCAGCCTGGGATAGCACCTCGTGTTAAATATATGAGCCTGGACTAGCACCTTGGGCCTGGACTAGCACATTGGGTCTGGGCTAGCACCTTGGGTCTGGACTAGCACCTTGGGTTAAACTTATTAGCCTTGACTAGTACCTTGGACCCGGGCTAGCACCTTGGGTTGAATATATGACCCTGGACTAGCACCCTGGGTCTGGAATAGCACCTTGGATTAAATATATGAACCTGGACTAGCACCTTGGGTTAAATATATGAACCTGGACTAGCACCTTGGGTTAAATAGACCTCATCCGACCTATATTATATTTGTCATTTAACAGATTTATGATATTTCAAATAAATACTCGAATATTATCATGATACATGTAATGTGTTTACTTGGTTACGGTACAGTGATCGGGTATATAAATAAATAAAGATAAGAATATACAATGTCCTAGATATAAAACACTATCTCCGGACATGTTAAACTGAAACATTGTCATGCGTTTAAGTGCGTGACTTGGGACACTTACCAAACTAAAGTGCGTACAAAAGTTGGAATAAACATATAGTGAGATAGTTGGTAAGTTAACTTTAGTTCTACTTTTATTAAGGTATTAAAATCATACGTATTATATAACATGATATAGTATTTGAATAAGGAGGTATCAATTCTACGTGTAATTTAAACAGCAAACTAAGATTTTATAACATGCGACCGTTACAGTTTGTTTTTTTTCATTTAAGAATATATCTAAGAAGTGAGCATGTGCACAAGTCGTGTATATGATATATTCAAGTGATAGCAAGAAAATAAAGATAATTTGAAACCACCTCTATCATTGTATGCAAATAATGCATAGATAAAATGATAAAATTTATAGTGTTACACAAGGCCATGGAGGAATAATATGATTTTAAAGTTTACGCCATTTTAAGCAGTGTTTCAAGGAGTTACATAAAAGTTAAAGTTAACGGGATAAAGTTTGTATATATTTTGTCCTTTCATAAGAGAAATAGTAAAGGCTTAATATATACTGTATATGTTGATTTTTCTCTATAGATTACAGTTTAACAACCCGGTGTTAAGTTACACAGACTTTCCTTATGTTTTGTAAGACACCCTGCTGAGGTTTAAACTTACCAAGTAGATAACATTTGTATGTAACTTGTTTTCACATATACTATATACATTATTTATAACAACTATCACAGCTGTTTGATCTCCGTCTGCAAAAATGGCACCAGACGACAAAACAGACGAAACAGATGCATTTCCGGTCAACGTGACAAGAAATGGTCACCACAAACATCACGAAGGTCTTCCGGACGATATGCTATGTGGAATTGGTCCGTTTAAGTTTCAGTGCTTACAGTCGTGTGCCCGAATGGGATCGTTTGTTGGTGTATACAGCGTCTGTGGTCTGATGACGTCAATTCTAAGCATGTATATAGTATCCCAGATTACGACAATAGAAAAACAGTACGGTCTTAGTAGTTCTCAGTCCGGACTTTTACTTAGTTGTAACGATTTCGGATATCTTCTGACAACATTATTAGCTAGTTACTTTGCTAGGAAAGTCCATATTCCGAGAAGTTTATGTGTATGTGTTATTTTATATGGTGTCGCTGGTATAGTGTGTTGCCTCCCATTTTTCGTTTCAAAAGACTTCGTGTTTGAGCAGGCAGCACAGCTGTCGGAGATAAATACAAGGACATTAAAAGATCATAATTCCACTACAAATAGCTTCTCAATGTCTAAGAAGTCACCTTTGTGTAATGTAGCAAAAGAGTCTTCAGACGGAACCGGATATGCTGTAATAATTTCAAATAGTTCACAATGCGATGTTCAAGGGGCAGAGACAAGTTTTGGTGTTGGAGAACCAAATAAATACACCACTGTTGCAATAACATTTATAGCAATAGGTAAGACTCTTAATCAGATCATGATTTTTTTTCCCAGTCCGAGATAAACACATTCATTTAGATTTGTCTAAATTGTTTCACCGTATAGGCCTTTGTAAATATAAAAATATATATATATAGTTTCCTTAATAGTTTAATTTAGCATCCGTCTAAAACTACTGATTTTTATTTTTAATTTAGGAATGATAATTCAAGGTTTAGCAAAGGCGCCGAGATATCCTTTTATTGCAACATACGTTGATGACAATGTCAACAAAAAGAACACTGCGATGTATATGGGTATGAACTTTTTGTATTTTTTATTTCGTCATCTTTAGTCAATCGTAGAAAATTTTAGGCAACCTTAGTCAAACTTGGTTACTTATGCTTGTCATTACTTTTATACTAAACTTTTATTCAGAAATAAATGTTTCGTTATTATTTAATGCTCGTGTTTTGTCTAATTTAACTGTATTATTATGTTTAATATAATATACAAATATATTTCAATATACAAACTACTCTATACATTCTATGTGATTCAAGACGCAATTGGTGTAATTTATGTAATATATGTAATTTATTGTTTAAAATAATACAGTTGACATTTCAATCTTTCTCAACCAATTACCTAAATAACCCGTGATTGTTAAATTTACTGAGAAAAATCGCTAAGGGATATTTCGCTGAATCAGATTTTGTGTCTGGTAGTAATTTGTAATCGCTTTTTCCTGAACGAATTTATAATTATTGTTTAAATTTAGTTTTTTCTTATGTTTGACATTACATTATAATATGTTTGACATTATATTATGATTTGTTTGACATTATATTATAATATGTTATTTGATCTTTCCCTTCTGGAAACTTTGCTGTCTTTATAGTCATGTATACATTTTATATATGATAACGCTGTATTTGTGGTTGTGTAAAAGATTCTATAGATAGTTTTGTAGATTACATAATGAATGTTCAGTTATCGTTATATACATTCATAAAGGTATTGAAGCAACTTTAATATTCGCCATTTTATCATATATTATTACTGTTTTCTTCAAATACTTTGTTAAATTCATTCCACCAGAATACTTTATAGGAAAAACTGTAAGACTTTAAATTTCATCCGAGATCCATCCCATTACTGAGTGTACTTAAAGATCCTGTAATTAATATGGTTCAATTGAATTCTCTTATAAACGAGGGATCTAGGCTTGGCATATTTTATGCCAAGTTCCACATTTTTGTGACATTGTTACATTTTTACAGTGTTTAACAATTGATAAATTTATATTAACAGGGATAGTTTCTGGGGTAGGCATCTTTGGACCAGCAATCGCATTTGCAGTGGGTGGCTACTTTAGTAGGCAATATGTCACATTGCAAGGTAAATATTATTTTTCATGCAATTAATCTTCTTTTAGTTAAAGTGGCATTTTGCCCAATCAAGTGTTTATTGTGAAGGTAAAGGTAACATAACTTTTTTCATAAAATGTTTTCAATTTTATAATCTTCTCCGTATGAGTAGTCAATAACACACAGTACCTACAGAGATTTAAAAGTATTCAACGGAAAGTATAGGTAATGTCCACTTCCTGACACGGAATGCATAGGAAACGTCCACTTCTTGACACGGGATGTATAGGTAACGTCCACTTCTTGACACGGGATGTATAGGTAACGTCCACTTCTTGACACGGAATGTATAGGTAACGTCCACTTCTTGACACGGGATGTATAGGTTATGTTCACTTCTTGACACGGAATGTATAGGTAACGTCCACTTCTTGACACGGGATGTATAGGTTATGTTCACTTCTTGACACGGAATGTATAGGTAACGTCCACTTCTTGACACGGGATGTATAGGTTATGTTCACTTCTTGACACGGAATGTATAGGTAACGTCCACTTCTTGACATGGAATGTATAGGTAACGTCCACTTCTTGACACGGAATGCATAGGTTATGTTCACTTCTTGACACGGAATGTATAGGTAACGTCCACTTCTTGACACGGGATGTATAGGTTATGTTCACTTCTTGACACGGAATGTATAGGTAACGTCCACTTCTTGACACGGAATGTATAGGTAACGTCCACTTCTTGACACGGAATGCATAGGTTATGTTCACTTCTTGACACGGAATGTAAGGTAACGTCCACTTCTTGACACGGGATGTATAGGTTATGTTCACTTCTTGACACGGAATGTATAGGTAACGTCCACTTCTTGACACGGAATGTATAGGTTATGTTCACTTCTTGACACGGAATGTATAGGTTATGTCCACTTCTTGACACGGAATGTATAGGTAACGTCCACTTCTTGACACGGAATGTATAGGTAACGTCCACTTCTTGACACGGAATGCATAGGAAACGTCTACTTCTTGACACGGGATGTATAGGTAACGTCCACTTCTTGACACGGAATGTATAGGTAACGTCCACTTCTTGACACGGAATGTATAGGTAACGTCCACTTCTTGACACGGAATGCATAGGAAACGTCTACTTCTTGACACGGGATGTATAGGTAACGTCCACTTCTTGACACGGAATGTATAGGTAACGTCCACTTCTTGACACGGAATGTATAGGTAACGTCCACTTCTTGACACGGAATGTATAGGTAATGTCCACTTCTTGACACGGAATGTATAGGTAACGTCCACTTCTTGACACGGAATGCATAGGAAACGTCCACTTCTTGACACGGAATGTATAGGTAATGTTCACTTCTTGACACGGAATGTATAGGTAATGTTCACTTCTTGACACGGAATGCATAGGTAACGTCCACTTCTTGACACGGAATGCATAGGAAACGTCTACTTCTTGACACGGAATGTATAGGTAACGTCCACTTCTTGACACGGAATGTATAGGTAACGTCCACTTCCTGACACGGAATGTATAGGTAATGTCCACTTCCTGACACGGGATGTATAGGTAATGTCCACTTCTTGACACGGAATGTATAGGTAACGTCCACTTCTTGACACGGAATGCATAGGAAACGTCTACTTCTTGACACGGAATGAATAGGTAATGTCCACTTCTTGACACGGGATGTATAGGTAATGTCCACTTCCTGACACGGAATGTATAGGAAACGTCCACTTCTTGACACGGGATGTATAGGTAACGTCCACTTCTTGACACGGAATGTATAGGTTATGTTCACTTCTTGACACGGAATGTATAGGTAACGTCCACTTCTTGACACGGGATGTATAGGTAATGTCCACTTCCTGACACGGAATGTATAGGAAACGTCCACTTCTTGACACGGGATGTATAGGTAACGTCCACTTCTTGACACGGAATGTATAGGTTATGTTCACTTCTTGACACGGAATGTATAGGTAACGTTTACTTCTTGACACGAAATGAATAGGTAACGTTCACTTCTTGACACGGAATGTATAGGTAACGTCCACTTCTTGACACGGAATGTATAGGAAACGTCCACTTCTTGACACGGGATGTATAGGTAACGTCCACTTCTTGACACGGAATGTATAGGTTATGTTCACTTCTTGACACGGAATGTATAGGTAACGTTTACTTCTTGACACGAAATGAATAGGTAACGTTCACTTCTTGACACGGAATGTATAGGAAACGTCCACTTCTTGACACGGAATGTATAGGTAACGTCCACTTCTTGACACGGAATGTATAGGTAACGTCCACTTCTTGACACGGAACGTAGAGGTAACGTTTACTTCTTGACACGGAATGAATAGGTAACGTTCACTTCTTGACACGGAATGCATAGGTAACGTCCACTTCTTGACACGGGATGTATAGGTAACGTCCACTTCTTGACACGGAATGTATAGGTGACGTCCACTTCTTGACACGGGATGTATAGGTAACGTCCACATCTTGACACGGAATGCATAGGTAACGTCCACTTCCTGACACGGAATGTATAGATAACGTCCACTTCTTGACACGGAATGTATAGATAATGTCCACTTCTTGACACGGAATGTATAGGTTATGTTCACTTCTTGACACGGAACGTAGAGGTAACGTTTACTTCTTTACACTGAATGTATAAGTCAAGTTTTCTTTTATGACATGTTGAAATTTTTAATTATTTTAAGAAATTTCAGTAAAAAACTTTCTAGTAATGTTTTTTTTTTTTTTTGATATTTGAGTTCTGTTAACCAGGATTTTACCCAAACATATTTTACACTGTTTTTATTATTATATTTTCTATGATTAGGTTACGGCTTCTCTTATCTTTATTGCGAACATAAAAGTAAAAAAAAAATGCTTCAAACTTTGACAGTATAAATATAATTATATTTCAGACGTGCCGATTTCACCACGACATCCAGCATGGATAGGAGCATGGTGGCTCGGTTTTCTTGTGTTTGGTGTTCTAGCTATTTTTGTCTCGTTTCCGCTATTATGTTTTCCAAAGCGCATGCGCCCACGCCGCCCAGATCAGAAACCGCAAACAAAACCCACATCGCTCAAACAATCAATGTTCGGTAAGTTGTAATCTGCAGCCTGATATAATAGTTTAATACGTTCTTGTCCTTTTTATTGCTATTTCATTCCATTAACAGTTGTAATATTTAACACTGTACAATGCTCTACTGGAAAAAGGGACAACTGTTTGAGTTACAGACAACAATGTGTAAAGTCAAGTTCTACTGTATTTTAAATAATTATGTGTAAAATCAAGTTATACTGTATTTTTTAAAACATTATGTGTAAAATCAAGCTCTTTTGTTGTTTTAAAACAATTAAATAAATATGTGTAAAATCAAGTTCTACTGTATTTTTTAAATCATTATGTGTAAAATCAAGTTCTACTGTATTTTTTAAATCATTATGTGTAAAATCAAGTTCTACTGTATTTTTTAAAACATTATGTGTAAAATCAAGTTCTACTGTATTTTTTAAATCATTATGTGTAAAATCAAGTTCTACTGTATTTTCTAAATCATTATGTGTAAAATCAAGTTCTACTGTATTTTCTAAATCATTATGTGTAAAATCAAGTTCTACTGTATTTTTTTAAATCATTATGTGTAAAATAAAGTTCTACTGTATTTTTAAATCATTATGTGTAAAATCAAGTTCTACTGTATTTTTTAAATCATTATGTGTAAAATCAAGTTCTACTGTATTTTTTAAATCATTATGTGTAAAATCAAGATTTACTGTATTTTTAAAACATTATGTGTTAAATCAAGTTCTACTGTATTTTTTAAAACATTATGTGTAAAATCAAGTTCTACTGTATTTTCTAAAAAACAGTATGTGTAAATTAAGTTCTACTGTATTTTTTAAAAAACATTATGTGTAAAATCAAGTTCTACTGTATTTTTTAAATCATTATGTGTAAAATCAAGTTCTACTATATTTTCTAAAAAACAGTATGTGTAAATCAAGTTCTACTGTATTTTTTAAAAAACATTATGTGTAAAATCAAGTTCTACTGTATTTTCTAAAAAAAATCATGTGTAAAATCAAGTTCTACTGTATTTTTTAAAACATTTTGTGTAAAATCAAGTTCTACTGTATTTTTTAAAACATTATGTGTAAAATCAAGTTCTACTGTATTTTTTAAAACATTATGTGTAAAATCAAGTTCTACTGTATTTTCTAAATCATTATGTGTAAAATCAAGTTCTACTGTATTTTCTAAATCATTATGTGTAAAATCAAGTTCTACTGTATTTTTTAAATCATTATGTGTAAAATCAAGTTCTACTGTATTTTTTAAAACATTATGTGTAAAATCAAGTTCTACTGTATTTTTTAAATAATCATGTGTAAAATCAAGTTCTACTGTATTTTTTAAAACATTATGTGTTAAATGAAGTTCTATTGTATTTCTTAAAACATTATGACTGTGTTAAATCAAGTTTCTACTGTATTTCTTAAAACATTATGTGTTAAATTAAGTTCTACTGTATTTTTAAAACATTATGTGTTAAATCAAGTTCTATTGTATATCTTAAAATATTATGTGTAAAATCAAGTTTCTACTGTATTTCTTAAAACATTATGAGTTAAATCAAGTTCTACTGTATTTTTTAAAACATTATGTGTTAAATCAAGTTCTACTGTATTTCTTAAAACATTATGTGTTAAATCAAGTTCTACTGTATTTCTTAAAACATTATGTGTAAAATCAAGTTTCTACTGTATTTCTTAAAACATTATGAGTTAAATCAAGTTCTACTGTATTTTTTAAAACATTATGTGTTAAATCAAGTTCTATTGTATTTCTTAAAACATTATGCGTAAAATCAAGTTTCTACTGTATTTCTTAAAACATTATGTGTTAAATCAAGTTTCTACTGTATTTCTTAAAACATTATGTGTAAAATCAAGTTTCTACTGTATTTCTTAAAACATTATGTGTTAAATCAAGTTCTACTGTATTTTCGAAAACATTATTGGTAGGATTAAGCTCTAGTAATTATCACATATTTAACTGATAAAATCACATAAAATAGCCACGGTGACGGTCGGTCTATTGGTCATATTAACCAGCCGGTTACTTTTATATTTACAGGTTTCTTCAAGTCTATTGCGCGGCTTGTTTGTAACACCGTCTATATGCCACTTGTTGCCTCCACCTGTGTTACATTATTTGCTGTTGCTGGCATGTTAGCGTTTAGTGCAAAATATCTAGAAACTCAATTCTTTATTCCAGCATGGAAAGCAAACGTTTTATTAGGTAACTTATGTTGTTATAGTTGTTTAAATCCTTAATTCTAAACATGACACTTGTGCTCAGTAAGAGGTACACTCGTACATAACTGTTTTAGTTTAAGGATTTGAGCCCAAAGTTTCAGATTTGGTAGAGTAGATAATGTGCCCAGATGCAAACATGACAATAGTTCAATCAGATATCAAGTAAAGAACATTATTCATTTCGTCGAACAAAATATTTGAATTTAAAAAAAAAACAGTTTGTTTAAATTTTAAAGTTTTTTATGACAAACATTATTATAGGCGTGATGAACATTGTAGCAGCATCGGCAGGAACGGTAACTGGAGGTTTTGTTGTAACAAAGCGAAAGTTGTCCCCTTTGTCTTGTGTGAAGATGTTACTATTGGTAGGTTGTCTATCACTGGCACAAAATTGCCTCGGATTTGTGTTTGGTTGTAGTAATGCTGAAATATCAGGATTTAATGCTCCAAGGTAAAACTGTAACATCATTTCTAAGGTTAGATTGTAAATAGTTCAAAATCTGAAATTACTCAATTGTACTTGTTATTTTGATGCTATAGAAACCAAGTTGTTAAAGCCATGCTTTGAAAACGATATCACTCTAGTTAGTGACATTATATGACAATCCAAAGATATATAGCGAGTGAACAGGTGAATGCACGTTACCATTAATCCTTTCAGTTACATGTATATCATTTACTTCACATGAACAATAAATAAGTCACATGGCACAAAGAAATGTCTATAAATATCCATTGGTCAATAACCATTATAACAGTGAATCTTTTGAAAATATATTCAGTTCAGCTCAAGTTGACAATAAAACATAAGCATAATCTTACTTTAACGACGTAAAAAAGACCACTGATAACTTTATTTACATACTGTATTCATTCAACAGCAATTGTCAACAAAATTATGATTTTTTTTTCTTAAAAAAGCATGATCGCGATCGTGGATTGTTTAAATCAACCCTAAATTATGCAACACTGTCATCAACACTATATGACATATAATCATAATGAACCTGCGCATATTTGAACTCACGTGCACCTCTGCCTTAAAATAATGTCACTTGTTCGTAAAAAATCATTATATGTGTACTTGATTTATTGGTATTTTAGACCATTCTAATGTGCAATTTCTCAGCAGAACAATTAACAATCAACAATCGACATTCAATGTCGAGCTAGACAATTAACATTCAGTTCAACATTCGATTTTTGTTAGTTATCGGTACAATTTCAAAAACGAATGTTACTAGTTTGTTTTTATTACATACTGTATTGAAATTACGTAAGCTATTTTATCTTTTCTTTTTTTTTGTCACGTGTGTAAGAATGTTAAAGACTTCAAATAAAATATTAGTATATCTAGGGCTCGAAATGTATCTTGTTAAGTTACTCTAACGAGTTCATTATATTGTTTTACAGCCGGGTACTTAACAACACAAACATAACATGTACGTCAATGTGTGGATGTGATTCGAACACATACTTCCCTGTATGTGTATCCGACATGAACTATATGTCACCTTGCCATGCCGGATGTCAACATCAAGACACCGTGGTACATTAGTCTGATTTTCTATAATTATGATTCGTATACTATTGCCATTATAAATGTAAAAAAGAAGTTTTGGCAGGTTTCACATGTTAACGTGTTGACTGATCTGGATCTCAGTCTTATAGGATTTTGAATAAGACACATGATTTAATGCGGCATAACACGATTTAATTTGCAAGTCGTCAATAAAAATATATATGTTCACATCATATCTTTACACTTCAGGACCAAGTTCTAAATTTCTTGCTTAGTTGCAAAAAAAATGGAAAGACAATGCTTTTTTGTCTCCGTAGTGTGCAACAGTCTGATTTCGTGTAATTGAGAATAGTTTACAAGACTAAATATAGTGGAATCAGGCTAAACTTTAATCATGCGTAAACACATTGTCTCCGCCTGAAGGGGGACTGTTTTGCATTTTGACAAAACGCATCGATGTAAGAACATTGTCATAAAACATTTGAATGTTTCAACCTATCTAATTTGGTTACTTTTAAAAACTGAGAAATCAGGTTGTTTTAAATTTGAAGAAATTTAAGTGTATCTTTTGAAAAGATTTATTATTTACCGCCACAAACATATACTAGTAATAGTGATAATATAAATCATTAAAATCAAAATTGGTAAATTAAATACTTATCTAATCAATTTAATAAATAATGGCATGTAGCTACATTTTCAGAATTTTAAAGACTGCGCATGCGCTGGTGAGAATGCCAAAGCTATCCCTGGCCTCTGTGAGACTCCATGTGGGATGTTGTATCCATATCTCATCAATAATGTGTTTGGTGCGTTTCTAGCAACACTTGGTATGATTCCAAGCTTCATAGTCATGCTAAGGTAAGCACTGCCCTAGTGACACTAACCTCTATGCTTTATAGTCACGCTGACGTAAGCACTGTCCTAATTGCACTTACCTCTATGCTTCATGATCATGCATGTTTTAACAAAGCACACTCTTTAAATGTACAGTTTGATATTGCACACTTTAATATAGCACATTCTTAAACTGTTCATTTTGTTCTTTGTGTTTAAACATAGAACAGTATATATTGTTATGCTGTATGTGTGTTTTTTTTAAATACGAATGCCATTTTTATTTGTTACGTATTGTTGTTAAATTTTTTATTACACTGTGATCTTTACTTACAAAATATTTATTACGTAGTTATTAATAAATAAATAGTTTTCATGCATTATATTCCAATAAAACTGATGAACAAAACAGTTTTCAAAGCATTAAATGATTTTTGTGCAGACTTAAAAATGAAATCATGTTTGACATGATATGTCGCATTTCCAAAATATCATTTTAGCTTCTTCATAATAAGCGTCATGATCATTTATAAAACAACAATTACAAAATGTAATGCATGTCTTCATGTCTACAAATATTTACTTAATTCAGGAGTGTTAGTGAGCTCGACAAGTCTATGGCTGTCGGATTTTCATCACTATTATCAACTTTATGTGGTAAGTGTTACGGATTGATGTAAAAGTTTTAGTTGCCTTATTTGATTTTTTTAATGTTTAGTTTGAATTTGAAGAGTCACATCTGTATAATATGGTCAGTAATACCAAAACTTTTTAGAAATGATCCTTAGGCGACGCTTTTTTTAAGTTGTTTAAACTATAAAACTATAATCGCGAGGGCTTACATGATTGACATGAAACATCCTATAGTAGACCTCTACCAAACTTGTTCAAATAATGGCCTTTGGGTTTAAATTGGCCCCGTCTAAGGGGGTCCTTGGTTTTCCTTACATGTAAATATTTTTTTTTTTAAAAATGCATCTCCTCTGAGACCATAGATATTAGGCATTAAACATCATCTAGTGGATCTTCTTACAAGCATGTTCAGATAAAGCTCTGTGGCCAAACTTGGCTCTGCTCTGGGGTTCATGGGTTTTCCTTATACATGTATGTATATAGTATTTTTTAAATTATCTTTCAAACTATAGAGGCTAGAGCATAGATATTTCCAATGAAATATCATGCAGTGGACCTCTACCAAGCTTGATCAAATAATATCCCTGGGAACAAACTTTGTCCTGACCTTTGGGTGAGTGGGGGTTCCAGGGTTTTCCTTTTATGTATATAGTAAAATCTTTAAAACTCGTCTCCTGTAAAACTATAATGTCTAGAGCTTAAATAATTGATTGAAATTATGAAGGTACAGCTAAGATAATCGTCATGAAAATTTCTACCAAGCCTGAGCCGAAATTATTGCCATTTGGTAAAAGTTGCTCACGCCCAAGGGGGAAATTTGATTTTTCCTTACATCTATATAGTACATTTGTACATCTATATAGTAAGTTGCTAAGCAGTAAAGGTTAGATCTTAGATATTTGACGTATGACATTATCTGATGGGTCTTTACCAAGTTGCTCAAATTAAAGCCCCCGGGGTCATGTGTTTACCACATATGTATAACAAAAAAACTTAAAAGCATCTCTGAAATTATAATTGCTAGAGCTAAGATATTTAACATGAACCATAGGAATGTCAGGTAGTTAAACCATGTAGACCACATCCCCTGGGCCATTATGACCCTCCTAACTCTTTTCTTTTTTGAATGAACGAAAACAATATTCACCTTTGTAGGATGGTTCGCGGGTCCTTTGGTATTTGGACGGATCATAGATACAGCATGTATAATATGGAGTGCTTCTTGCACCGATCAAGGCGCATGCGCATTGTATGATAATGACGATTATAGGATCAAAAAACATTCATTTGAAATCGTGCCAAAAGTCATTACCATCTTATTGCAACTTCTAGTTTTTTTGAAAGCGCGGAGGAAAACAGATTGGAGTGTTGATAAACCGGAAGAAGGCCAAGAAAAAGATGATGGCAGATCCATGATGGCGGATGCGGAGGAAATGGAGACATTTAGTTAAGACTGGAAACCTTAGCAGCCTATCTATGAAGGTGGCAAGCATTCTGATCTATGAAATATTTCAACTAAATGTTGTTGTCAATGCTGTTGTGATAAAGTTACAAATACTCAAAATAGACTTATTTTGTATAATGAGTATGAGAATATGAGTATAATATATGACGCTCATATTGTGTGAATATTATAGAACTATTATATAACACTTGAGTATACAAACAATTTTGATGGAATGTTCATTTTATTAAAGATAGCATTATAATGACTTTTACATGTGTTCAATGCTTTTATAGGTGTTTTATATGGAAACGCATTCCATTTTTATTCCGACAATATATCACCATATCATTAATTATCCATGACAACTATTTGTATATTGTTTTTTCAGGAACACGTTCATAAAGAGTATTATGTTGTACAAAATATCTTTATATTTAACAAACTTGTACATGACAACAGTCATGTCCTTTGTTCACATCAGCATTTGAACTCAATAGAAATCTAACACTTGCCGAAAAAAAAAACCTAAATGTTTTGATATTAACCATGTATATTTCAATCCCAAGGCCAGGGTAACATACCATTTCTAGTGTGTTTCTATATTTAATATTTCCACTGAAATATTTTTATAAAACTTTTATTTAACATGGGAACAATTTGCCATTTTGTCGAGTAGCTTATATTTGCGTTTACATTAAAATACTTATCTCAACAGAAGTTCTGTTCATGTTATTCCAAAGGTCATTTTGTACATATGATATTGCTCTGAATGCAATCTCATGACCAATCTTCTAATCATCTCCTACGTGTTTATCCCCGAATTTTTCAGACCTTTCAATGACTTAAATCCTCATGCATCTGTATTTTTTTCAAAGACTATTCAATAAATGACATAAATTTCTATATACATTGGCCTTTTTAGAACCTATATCCGTACTTTTGAAAACCATTCAATGACTCAAGTGTCCCAATACCCGCATTTTTCTAGACCATTCCATGACATACGTGTCCCTATGCCGTACTTTTCTAGACCAATGACCTACGTGTCCCTATGCCGTACTTTTCTATACCATTCAATGGCCTTAGTGTCATTATATCCGTACTTTTCTATACCATTCAATGGCCTACGTGTCCCTATGCCCGTACTTTTCTAGACCAATGACCTACGTGTCCTTATATCGGTACTTTCCTAGAACATTTAATGACCGACATGTCCCTATACCGTACTTTTCTAGACCAATGACCTACGTGTCCTTATATCCGTACTTTTCTAGACCATTAAATGACCTACGTGTCCCTATGTCTTACTTTTCTAGACAATTCCATGGCCTACGTGTCCTTATATCCATACTTTTCTAGACCATTGAATGACCTTCGTGTCCCTCCCTATATTTGTACATTTCTAGACCATTCAATGGCCTCCTTGTCCCTATGCATGTACTTTTCTAGACCAATGACCTACGTGTCCCTATGCCGTACTTTTCTAGACCAATGACCTACGTGTCCCTATGCCGTACTTTTCTAGACCATTCAATGACCTCCGTGTACCTATACCTGTACTTTTCTAGACCATTCAATGACCTCCGTGTACCTATACCTGTACTTTTCTAGACCATTCAATGACCTCCGTGTCCCTATATCCGTACTTTTCTAGACCATTCAATGACCTACGTGTCCCTATGCCGTACTTTTCTAGACAATTTAGTGACCTCCGTGTTCCTATATCTGTACTTTTCTAGACCCATGACCTGCATGTCCTTATATTCGTACTTTTCTAGACCATTCAATGACTTTGCATTGAAAAAGATATTGCACTGAAGCCCAGATATATACCTCAATTCTTTGAAATATCACAATTGTGTGCTTCATGTAAAACATTCCTATGGCGAGGAACGTTTGTAACTCTGTTACAAATTCTTGTTTTAACTTATTTTGATTAAGAAATGAAATATCCCAAGTTGCGATTTTATCGCTCAATAAAATCATTGTTTGGAGTTCGGATGCGAAGAATTATATCACGAGGGCGTAGCCCGAGTGATATATTGATGCGCATTCGAACGACAAACAGTGATTTTATCAAGCGATAAAATTACCGATTTGGATATATCATTTCGATTCTGACACGACATCATCAAATAAATGCTGCCGTGCCTGATTTTAAATAACCTTTAAAATCATCTTTAATGTTCCTATGCTGTCGGAAAACACGGTTTTCCTAGCTGTCGGAAAACACACCCTTAAATTTTCTATACGGACAAAAACACACCTTTAAATTTTCTATACGGACAAAAACACACCTTTATATTTTCCTAGGCGACAAAATAGAAATATTTTTAATTTCCTAAAGGCCGATAAAAGCACCTTTCTATATATATAATATAAACAAAAAGCTTCACAATATAGTGCTTCATGTTTCCGTAATTATTTATATAAAATACAGCAATTTTTTATTATCAAAGTGAAACTAAACAATAATTTAACGATACATACACATGTATGCTTACACTAATCATGAGTGGGGTATAGTCTGTCTAGTGCCAATTTTTGGAATGGTGATTTTTGGCTGACAGCGCTCTGTTAAACGTGATAATAATTACCCATTATAATAATAATAATAATACCCATAATGCTTAATTGACAACACTAGTTAGATTCAAGAAATGCTGCTTGTATGGTAAATAAATTCATGATCTGTTGTTGTATTTAGAATTCATTTAAACTATCATAAGCGTATTTGTGTGAATCATTAACGATCATAGAATTAACAGACCCTTCAGCAAATGAATGTATATATGTGTATAGAAATTCTCAGAGAACATTCAATTCAAACACGCAGGTATTATAGAAAATGGAATTTTTAACATGAAAGTTATAATTTACATATTAATAGTTTATTATCAAACAGTATGAAAGTAAATTATTGTAAAAATGATATTTTAAACAAACAACATAAATGTAAAACATGATAATAATTTACTGGTTACGTATCCAAATTATTGAAGCAAGGTTTTAACCTTTATTTTTCAATCTACATATTGTCTTTGTCAGCAATACATTCATTATAATTGACAGTTTATGGTGCTATGTTTGTCATATGGTTTTAATCAAATATTAAAGTAACGATTCATAATTTGTGGCAACTAATCAGTTTAGACAACACCGGTATCATAAGGAGAATAAGCTGGTGGAGGCTCGTCCGGAAATGCAGTCTTGTTCCCTTTTTTCTCGCTGGTTCCGTCATCTATCGTGTAGTAAGGTGGCGGGAGAATTTCGTAAGGCGGAGGCATTTCAGGTTGAACTTGAGAACTGACGGCTGAAAAAAAGTCATAAACTTGTAATGATGTGAATCAAATTATTAACACCTTTCCTTTAAACACCAATTAATATGATGAAAAGCCTATATAATGCTGGGTATATATTTTACAAGTCACTTCTTACTGTATGAAAAGAAAAATAATCAACATGTGTGATAAGTTATTAAATTTAACATAACAGTTTCAATAACAGATGTAATAAAGTTGAAAAGTCATTTTAACATTGTTATATTCACACACAGAAAAAAACTTAAATATCAAGGAAGGTTAAAAGGAATAATCCTTGTGTTGTATGCCTTTGTTTGAAATTTCAAGTAGTAATTTTATCATCTCTGTTTTCTTTTTTTTTTAAATTTCATAATATGCATAAAAACTTAAGGAATTTTAATAGAGTATTCTTCACTGACATGTGTGCCGTTGCAAATGAGAATGTTATAACAGGGTTTTTTACCGAATCAAGCTACAAGATGAACAAAGACAACTCTGTACAGTGATCTATTGATGTTAGTCTTGTACAGTGATCTATTGATGTAAGTCATGTACAGGGATCTATTGATGTTAGTCTTGTACAGTGATCTATTGATGTAAGTCATGTACAGTGATCTATTGATGTAAGTCATGTACAGGGATCTATTGATGTAAGTCATGTACAGTGATCTATTGATGTAAGTCATGTACAGTGATCTATTGATGTAAGTCATGTACAGTGATCTATTGATGTAAGTCATGTACAGTGATCTATTGATGTTAGTCTTGTACAGTGATCTATTGATGTAAGTCATGTACAGTGATCTATTGATGTAAGTCATGTACAGTGATCTATTGATGTTAGTCTTGTACAGTGATCTATTGATGTAAGTCTTGTACAGTGATCTATTGATGTAAGTCTTGTACAGTGATCTATTGATGTAAGTCTTGTACAGTGATCTATTGATGTAAGTCATGTACAGTGATCTATTGATGTAAGTCATGTACAGTGATCTATTGATGTAAGTCACGTACAGTGATCTATTGATGTAAGTCATGTACAGTGATCTATTGATGTAAGTCATGTACAGTGATCTATTGATGTAAGTCATGTATAGTGATCTATTGATGTAAGTCTTGTATAGTGATCTATTGATGTAAGTCTTGTAAAGTGATCTATTGATGTCAGACTTGTACAGTGATCTATTGATGTAAGTCATGTTCAGTGATATATTGATGTAAGTCACGTACAGTGATCTATTGATGTAAGACACGTACAGTGATCTATTGATCTAAGTCACGTACAGTGATCTATTTATGTAAGTCACGGGTAGTGATCTATTGATGTAAGTCACGAACAGTGATCTATTGATATAAGTAACGTACAGTGATATATTGATGTAACTTATGTACAGTGATCTATTGATGAAAGTCACGTACAGTGAATTATTGATGTAAGTCTTGTACAGTGATCTATTGATGTAAGTCTTGTACAGTGATCTTTTGATGTAAGTCTTGTACAGTGATCTACTGATGTAAGTCATGTACAGTGATCTATTGATGTGAGTCGCGTACAGTGATCTATTGATGTAAGTATTGTACAGTGATCTATTGATGTGAGTCGCGTACAGTGATCTATTTATGTAAGTCACGTGCAGTGATCTATTGATGTAAGTCTTGTACAGTGATCTACTGATGTAAGTCTTGTACAGTGATCTATTGATGTAAGTCTTGTACAGTGATCTATTGATGTAAGTCATGTACAGTGATCTATTGATGTAAGTCATGTACAGTGATCTATTGATGTAAGTCTTGTACAGTGATCTATTGATGTAAGTCTTGTACAGTGATCTATTGATGTAAGTCTTGTACAGTGATCTATTGATGTAAGTCATGTTCAGTGATCTTTTGATGTTAGTCACGCTCAGTGATCTATTGATGTAAAATAGAGAGAAATCCCTAAAAAAGCCAAACACGGCAAAATTGAAACTGTTGCAGGCTCGGTTAGATTGAGCCTGTACAATGATGTAAGTCACGTACAATGATCTATTGATATAAGTCACGTACAGTGATCTTTTGATGCAAGTCATGTACAGTGATCTATTGATATAAGTCAAGTACAGTGATCTATTGATATTAGTCATGTACAGTGATCTATTTATACACGTCACGTGCAGTGATCTATTTATATACGTCACGTACAGTGATCTATTGATATAAGCCACGTATGGTGATCTATTGATATAAATCATGTACAGTGATCTATTGATATCAGTCATGTACAGGGATCTATTGATACAAATCACGTACAGTAATCTCTTGATATATGTCATGTACAGTGATCTATTGATATACGTCATGTACAGGGATCTATTGATGTAAGTCATGTACAGTGATCTATTGAAGTAAGTCATATACAGTGATCTATTTATGTAAGTCACGTAAAGTGATCTATTGATGAAAGTCATGAACAGGGATCTATTAATATAAGTCACGTACAGTGATCTATTGATGTAAGTCAAGTACAGTGATCTATTGATGTAAGTCACATACAGTGATCTATTGATATAAGTGACGTACAGTGATCTATTGATGTAAGTCATGTACAGTGGTCTATTGATATAAACCACGTTTAGGGATCTGTTTATTAAAGTTACGTATAGTGATCTATTGGTGTAAGTCACGTACAGTGATCTATTGATGTAAGTCACGTATAGTGATCTATTGATGTATGTCACGTAAAGTGATCTATTGATATAAGTCACGTATAGTGATCTATTGATGTAAGTCACGTACATTGATTTTTGATGTAAGTCTTGTACAGTGGTCTATTGATATCAGTCACGTATAGTGATCTATTGATATAAGTCATGAACAGGGATCTATTGATACAAGTCACGTACAGTAATCTCTTGATATATGTCATGTACAGGGATCTATTGATGTAAGTCATGTACAGTGATCTATTGAAGTAAGTCATATACAGTGATCTATTTATGTAAGTCACGTAAAGTGATCTATTGATGTAAGTCATGAACAGGGATCTATTAATATAAGTCACGTACATTGATCTATCTATATAAGTCACGTATAGTGATCTATTGATATGAGTCACATACAGTGATCTATTGATGTAAGTCACGTACAGTGATCTATTGATGTAGATCACATACAATGATGTATTGATGAAAGTCACATACAGTGATCTATTGATGTAAGTCAAGTACAGTGATCTATTTATGTAAGTCAAGTACAGTGATCTATTTATGTAAGTCAAGTACAGTGATCTATTGATGTAAGTCATGTACAGTGGTCTATTGATATAAACCACGTTTAGGGATCTGTTTATTAAAGTCACGTACAGTGATCTTTTGATGTAAGTCACGTACAGTGATCTATTGATGTAAGTCACGTATAGTGATCTATTGATATAAGTCACGTACAGTGATCTTTTGATGTTAATCACGTACATGAGTCTATTGATATAAGTCACGTACAGTGATCTATTTATGTAAGTCACGTACAGTGATCTATTGATGTAAGTCACGCATAGTGATCTATTGATATAAGTCACGTACAGTGATCTTTTGATGTTAGTCACGTACATGAGTCTATTGATATAAGTCACGTACAGTGATCTTTTGATGTAAGTCACGTACAGTGATCTATTTATGTAAGTCACGTACAGTGATCTATTGATGTAAGTCACGTATAGTGATCTATTGATATAAGTCACGTACATTGATCTTTTGATGTAAGTCTTGTACAGTGGTCTATTGATATAAGTCACGTATAGTGATCTATTGATGTAAGTCACGTACAGTGATCTATTGATGTACGTCACATATAGGGATCTATTTATGTAAGTCATCGCAGGAATTTATTGATATAAGACACGTACAGTGATCGTTTATGTAAGTCATGTACAGTGATCTATTGATGTAAGTCACGTACAGGGATCTATTCATATAAGTCACGTACAGTGATCTATTGGTGTAAGTGATGTACAGGAATCTATTGTCATAAGCCACGCACAGGTATCTATTGATGTAAGTCACGTACAGTGATCTATTTATATAAGTCACGTACAGTGATCGATTGATATAAGTCATGTACATTGATCTATTGATATAAACCACGTTCAGGGATCTGTTAATAAACTTCACGTATAGTGATCTTTTGATGTTAGTCACGTACAGTGATCTATTGATATAAGTCACGTATAGTAATCTATTGATGTTAGTCACATACAGGGATCTATTGATATAAGTCACGTACAGTGATCTATTGAAATAAGTCAGGTATAGTGATCTATTGATATAAGTCACGTACAGGGATCTATTGATATAAGTCACGTACAGTGATCTAATTCTATTGATGTAAGTCACGTACAGTGATCTATTGATATAAGTCACGTACAGGGATCTATTGATATAAGTCACGTACAGTGATCTATTGATATAAGTCACGTACAGGGATCTATTGATATAAGTCACATACAGGGATCTATTGATATAAGTCACGTACAGTGATCTATTGATATAAATCACGTACAGTGATCTAATGATGTAAGTCACGTACAGTGATCTATTGATATAAGTCACGTACAGTGATCTATTGATATAAGTCACATACAGTGATTTAATGATGTAAGTCACGTACAGTGATCTATTGATATAAGTCACGTACAGGGATCTATTGATATAAGTCACGTACAGTGATTTTTTGATGTAAGTCACGTACATGGGTCTATTGATATAAGTCACGTATAGTAATCTATTGATGTAAGTCACATACAGGGATCTATTGATGTAAGTCACATACAGGGATCTATTGATGTAAGTCACGTACAGTGGTCTATTGATGTAAGTCACATACAGGGATCTGTTGATGTAAGTCATGTACAGTGATCGATTGATGTAAGTGAGGTACAGTGATGAAAAGTTAGAAATATAATGATGCATTATTCACTTAAAGATAAACGAGCTTTATGACCTTATGAAAATACTAACTAGTCACAATTGTGTGTCTGGAAGGCGACGTTTGACATAGTCTTGTATTTCTATGTTGACGTGCATCAAATGCTCTTGATTGTTGAAGTATCTTTTGTTTGCAGCGGATATATATGACACAAAGGCCGACAATAACCAAGCAGAACAAGGTAACTAGTAACGGTATAATAAACGACATTCTTCCTTCATTCTCACTGAAAAAAAGTTAATATAAATAACATTAATGGGTCAAGTTTGTTAATAGTGGTGTAATACACGAGATGTTTCCTTCATTCTCACTGAAACAATGATAATATAAATAACATTAATGGGTCAAGTTTGTTAGTAGTGGTGTAATACACGAGATGTTTCCTTCATTCTCACTGAAACAATCATAAATATAACAAGGTAACTATTAGTCCTACAATATTCGACATGTTTCCATTACTCCCACTAAAAGCAATGTCAATATAGCAAGCCTAAATTTAACAAGGTAGCTAGTTGTACAATATATTGAGGATATTTGTTCATACTATATTTACTCTGAGAAGTGAGAGAATTGCATATTTTACGAGTGCATAGTGCAAGTTAAAAATGTACCTATCTTCTTAGTCACATATGTGATTTATAGCATTTAAACGCAAAACACCTTTTCTTTTTCTTTTTGCCTTAAAAATAATTAAGATGACGTCACACGTTCAGCGTCTACGAGGAAGCTGGGTAAGAAAGTTATTCATTGTGGAATAACTTTTATAAACTATTAAGAATATAAAAGCATAATAAAAGCCACAATGAATAACTTTTATAAAAGTATAGAGAAATAATGATATTTAAATTGAAAGGAAGGCAAAAAATAACTTGTGTGTAAATTTACAAAATTACGAAACTTTATCACACAAATGAATTATATGATTATCTGCTGTATCTTCAAAATGTTGATAGTTAATATGTGTATTTAATTTGAAGTGAATAGATCTAACTTTTTTTATAGTTTCTGAGGATTTGACATTAACAAAGAGGTTAATAATGGCAAAAAATAATCGAAGTTGTAAAGGGAGCATAACCTTAACAAAATAATTTTAGGATAATCTGCTCTACTGAAATTGCGTTCTTTCGTTACAATAAACATGTACACAAAGTTTGAAGAAATACATTTTATAGTTTCTGAGAAAATGCACCTAAAATTAACATGCTTTCAGATCAATATGAATTTTTCCCCGAAACCAAGTGCCTTTAATAGATTTTTGTTTATATTTTACTATGTCCAAGTAATGATTTGTATCATTATTAAGTTCTATCCATCATTGTGCATGTATGTAGATAGATAGATAGATTTATTTCGGCAAAGGAAGCATATACATAGTTGACAATATAACATAGGATAAAATAATGAGCATTATTAAATACTATATCACATACGAGTAAAACTATGACATGCTCACCAAAACCAAGGATAACACAAAAAAGGGCAAAAAAGCTCTTATTTCCATTGTGGTCCTTTGTATTGGCGGCATGACATAGAGAGGCAATAATCATGTTTAAGAATACTAATAAATCATAAAAATGTATATCACAGTCAAATCTTGAGTTAATGATACTCCTGTTTACAGCTAGGATTTTAAAACACATTACTAAAATTGTAATAAGATAAATGGCAGACAATTTAAAATCCTGAGCCGAAATATGTAAAAACATGTTTAAAAAAAAAATTTAAATACTGTTCATAAGATGACTTTTGATGGCAACCTTAAAATTTTGTAACCTGTTCATCTCCGTTAACTTTACAGGTAAATCATTCCCATTATTTAATACCAGAGAAAGCAAATGATTTAGAACCCTGGCCGTTTGACCTTAGGTAGACAATATCCTCCCTTTTGACTAAGTCTTGTACTATAATTATTGAATGGAATCTTTGTGAAATAAAGTGTTCAGACATGTAATCCGGAGATAGGCCATTTTTTTATCTTAAAAACATGACACAACATTATCTGTTCAACTCTTTTGTGGACCGGTAACCAGTTAAGGGACTTAAAGTGGGATGGGTCAATGTGGGCTCTAGAGTCCAAGTCAAGTACAAATCTCATTATTTTGTTTTGACAAGTTTGTAACTTATTTTTTAAAGACTGTGTCAAGCTATTATACCAAACAGAGCATGCGTAATCATAGTGACACTGAATAAGAGACATAACCAGAAGTTTCTTGGTATGCTGAGTAAGAAACTCTTTCTTGTGGTAAAGAAATTTTAACCGAGAGTTGGCCTTCTTAAAAGAACAGACTCGGCCATGGCGCAAAATGACAGATTTTGGTCTATAGTAATCCCAAGATACTTGATAGATGAAGTTGATTCAATGGATGTACCAGAACAGGTTATATGCAGGTTAGATTGTGACCTAAGTTTTTTTGCCTGGACCCAAATAAAATTGACTCGGTTTTACCCAAATGCAATGACAACTTATTGTCCACTAACCATTGGGCTGACCAATTTCCATATCATCTGTCAATGCCTTTTCAACAACAGATAAACTTTTACCAGATACAAGGATACCAGAATCATCAGCATACAAAAGCAATTTATTTTTGACCGAACAGCTGACATATCATTCACATAAATTAAAAAGAGAAGGTGGGGTCCAAGATTGAGCCCTGAGGAACACCACATGTTATTTTGGAATTGGAAGAATAAGTACCAGAGACATCTACAAGCTGCTGTCTATCTGATAAATATGATTTGAACCAAATTTAGGACGTCAATACTAAGACCTGATGCTTGCAAGTTTCATTAAAAGAATGGAATGGTCGACTGTGTCAAACGCCTTTCTGCAAATCCAGCAGCACGCACCTACCAACAACATTACCTTTAATCATTTTCATACCTGATAAAGTCTTGTAAAGGTGAAATCAGAACAAGTATCAGTAGAGAAGCCACTCCTGAAACCTGATTGAAATTTATACAGCAGATCTTTATCCTTAAAATAAGCTTCAACCTGGTCAATAAACCACCTTTTCAAGGATTTTAGATACAACATTTAAAAATGGACACAGGCCGGTAATTACCAAACAGACAATTTGTCGTTTTTTTATAGAGGGGAACAACTCTTGCAGATTTAAGGTCATCAGGGACTTTGACCTTGGATAAGGGATAAGTTTATGATAATGAGCTAATGGACTAGCAATAAATGGGGATGCCATCTCTGATAAAACGTGAGGGTATACCATCTAAGCCAGTAAGCTTTTTTTGACACCTAATGAAGTTAAGTATTTAAGAACTTTACTTTCAGAAACAATGGAAAAAAAGAAAAACTGTTTGCAAAAACACCCTTGTTTGCATAAAAAGTATTAACAAAATTTCGTACCAAATTTATGCATACTTTCTGGCAACTTTTCAACAAGTTTTACATGCAACCTGTTGTATAAAAATTTGTTAAATGATTCAGCAATAAGTTTCTTTTCAAAACACACAATTATCATCAATATTTAAACAAATATTTGAACTGGTTGAAGATGAACCCTTCTTGGGAACCCCTTGCTGCGCAAACAAGCAAACCAAGAATTTTTAACAGTTTTCCATAAAGAGGTTGAGTCTTTTTGTTCTCATCCAGTGTATTAGTAAAATATTTCTTTTTGCTTTGGCAACAAGATATCTGAAACTTTGTTCTTGAGAGCTTAAATGAAATGCATAATTTATCCAGTTTCTATCACATTTATATTTATTAAAAGCTTTATCCCCTTTCACCATTAAATTTCACTAAGGAAAGTCTGAGTCCCAATCCATGGTTCTGTTCTCTTGTTTAAAATTTCTGGGCCCTGGTTTTCACAAGGGTTTTCTTTATTATTGGTCTATTACAAGATAAAAGTAAAACTGTTTTAAATATATTCCCAGGCATTATTTAGCATTATCCACTGGGTAGAAACCCAGGAGACCAGTTCAGTATCTAGAAGCTAAGCCCCTTGAAAGTCATCTTTGGTTTTTATAAATTTTTTCAAAGGATCTTAAGTGACATTCGTTTTTGAAAACAAATTAGGAAATTTTAACTTTACTTTTTTTGTACCCAAAAATTAAACTAGATTTACTAAAGAAAGGGATGAAAATTTCAAACCCGACGATTTTTATCATTTTAGCACCAAAATCAAAGGGCAAAATATTTTTGCAACCTTTGTAAAAAATAACTTTGTAGGTTCCTTTAGACCCAAAATTGAAATTTAATTTTAAAATTATTTTCCAATACTTAAAAAATTAAAAAAAGGGGTAAAGACTTTTAAATTTAGACACATTTGTATTTTAAAATCTCCTAAAAAAGGGTTACTTTAAAAAAATCCAAATACTTGCCGGGGGATAAAGAGGTTTTAAAATTTTTTTTATAAAAGTTTTGTTTCACAGGGGGGTCTTTTAAATAAAACCAAATAAATTTGGTTTTTTAAATTTTTGGGAAAAGTATATCAATCCAATGTAGCTTTTTCTAAAATTTCTTCATGCTTGGAGATCATCAAACTGTGTGGTGTGTGGATAAATCCTTCCTGATATTTAAATACCAAACGCCAAACCCCCTTGTCCTGTTTCATCCCTGCGCTGAAAATCAATAGTTTGTCGATGTTAAACTTCAGAAATCTGGGAACTGAGTCAATGCTAACCCAAATGTTTTCGGAAACTTCCAAATTACATGCTGGTGCTCGAAGCATCTTCGAGCTACAGAATTTTTAAATTTCATGGTAGTTTTGGTGTCTAAAAGACTTCCGATTTTACTAATGAATAAAATGTGAAGACCACGTTTATTGAAAACTTTTTTAAAATCACTTGTGGTATTAATTTTTAAAAGATAATAAAATTGGATAAAGAATAGAATAAGAAAACTTATGAGTATTAAAGAAAAATAATAAATAACAATGACTTAATAAAAGTCGTTTATTTTGTAATAAATCATTATTTATGTCTTTTCCCCTATATTTGTTGTTGTTTATTACCTACATCTTGTATAAACCTCTAAAATTTGTCTACATATAGATGACCTTTTATCAAAGTAGGTCAGATATACTTAAGTATATAAATAGTTAAATCTGCATGTGTTATATGTTTGTAAACATTGTGATATATACATATTGAGCTGAAAATGTTTATCTTATAAATTGACATGTTATTGGAATTAAAGCTTTAATTAATATTACAGTATAGTATTTTTTTCAAAACATTACATTAGATAAAAGCGTACATGTTCTAAATCTTATGAAAACATGTACATGTTACATAAATCTTTAATCATACTATTTCCAAAGACGAATTTTAAACAAGATTTTTAGTTAACTTACCTTGAAAAGTAATGATGACAACTATCATACACATTTATACTCTGTGTCCATTGTATTTGTATATAAGGTAAATAAATTTAATCCTTTACGGAAAGCTACACACGTTTTTAAAATCTGGGTTCAACTTGTATTTTGTGAGATATCCGGGTAAAGTTTATTGACATTAAATCCCGGAAAGTAGGACTATAAAAATTTTATTAGCGTGTATACACACTTTACGAAATAAACCAAGTTTGATGGCAGTTAAACAAACAACGATAATATGCATAAAACTGTAACAAATATAACAATATCGTATAATCGATTTAATTGTTCTATATTTGTGTACATTATATATCAATGTAGACTACAACAAAAGTTATAAAACGCTAATTCTATTTAGGTCATTTTCGTCCCTGGTATAACTTGGTACCTCTACCCTCAATGCTGTATCTTTCATTTGCAGCTGAAGTTTAAAACGAACATTAAAATGTATACACCGGCCGACACTCTTGAATCTACCTTTAAAGTACCCGGATTTACTTTTTGGTTCCCTCTAATACCAAAGCTTTGCAATAATCAAGAGCTGTTATACGTAAACTGTTTATGATATTTTGCGCCTTTTAACCATTTACCTCATATATACGCGAAACAACGCACTTTCTACTCCCCCCCCCCCCTCTTTTAGGCCTCAAATAGTGAAAAAATGTCCTGTTTGGGCCCCAAACACATGTTTTCGTTTCAGAAATGTTGCTAAAGAAAGTGACCACTTTTTCGGCGCGGCCTCACAACCAAAAGATACATCAGGGGGTTGCCAGATGTGGGGTCTGCCCCCCTTCTGTTTGGGGGGTTTGAAGGGGGGCGGCAGTCCTCCTCATCGCCAAGAAAATCTTGGACTTGTGAGAGGCTAAAATTAACCCCAGATCGATCATAAGGTAACGCGTAACCAACGCTGAAAAGCATTTGACTCTATCTCAATCCATTGAGAAGTTGCAACACTTTGAAATCAATTTTGATAGAAAAAAATCAACACAAAATAGTGATTTTTGTCAATTTTGAGATGTCCCCTCGTTGCCATGGTAACAGAAAATTTAGGCCTGAGCATGCTGTTACAAAGGCAATGGTCCAGTTAACATTTGTGCCAAGTTTGATTAGTATTGAGGCAGTTTTTATAGTCTTATAGCAATTTGAACTTTTAACAGGAGACTTTTCAATGAAAACATCCATTTTTCACAAAATGCTCATGAAGAAATGGGTTAAGATTTCTTCTCGGGGCAGTTCAGTACTTTTCGAGTATCAAAGTTGGGTGGGCACTGTTTAGTACACTAAAAGATACCTATTGAGGTTAACGACTAGTACCTGGAACGACAATAACCTGGACAGAGTTACTAGTAAACGTGTATTATTTGCCAGCAACATCATTTATAAAAAATAAATAGAAAAAAATGTTTTCTTATTCATACATTGTAATCCATGTATTAATCGTTTTCTTTCTGAAGATATAACATAGCATAAATTTGATAAAAGACTGCAAACGTCCTATCCATGGAATTCTGTTGATACCTCTAAAAGTGTCACAGAATGACTTTAAAAAGTGACATTTTTACTAAACTTTCTCAATAACAAAAAATAGCGAACAGTGTGGCAACAATAACGAAATAGGGAAGAAAAACTCCTTGACAATTTAACAATTTTGAGAAGAATTCAGTTTATCGCGTAAAAGTTCCCACCCCGTGACGTTATGCAACAAACTGTTAACGTAAATTTAGTAGAGCTACCCGGTGACAATTAGATAATTTTGAAAAAAAAAATCTGTTTATCGCTTAAAAGTTTCCACATGTGATACTACCATGACATTTTTGCTGATGTCAATGACAAGTCTACCACATAATAGTGGCCTGGTGTTATGCCGATGTCACTTACAAGACAAGTCTCCCCTGTTTTAATGCACTTACTTGTTGATGTTGATGTCACTTACAAGACAAGTTTCCCCTGTTTTAATGCACTTACTTGTTGATGTTGATGTCACTGACAAGATTAGTGTTCACGTGGCTGCAGCCATTTTATTTAAATACGCTATTTGTATGGTGTACTGTACCAGATTTTTTCTGTTTAAATGTGTATAAACATTACAATTTTAAGTTTGTAAAGTCATAGAGAACTTTGTATCTAATTTCTAATTTGTAGTAGTTTGTTTCTTTTTCCTGATGTAAAAAGTACAATGATGCTCAAATAGTTGTTAATATACATAAAATATTTTTCCATAAAATACTATAATATTGCAATATTTAGTGAAGTTTGTATAAATTCAAGAATCAAGTACTCAAGTTTGTATAGAGTCAAAACATTTATGTACAAGTAAAAATGGTTTCCTGCGGGGAACATTTTTCATGATATAAAGATATTTCATTTAACTATTTTCAACACCGTTTTGGCAGAGGGGAATAAATAAACGTTTATATCGGGAATATAGTTGACAATAATCGATCAATATAGAAGGTCTTTCAAAACTGGTGACCGTTGATGACCGGAGAAGGTCGAACATAAAACAATTATTTCTTTTTAAGAAAATGATTAAATAGGCCTACCATATTATGAATAATTAAAAGCAAAAAAAGAAAAATAAAGTAAACACACAAGTTTACGCAGAAAATATCTCTATTTATTATGGCAGATGCCACTACGAATATTTTAATTTTGTAGATTTTCAGTATAAACAATTTCTTGTTTGTAAAATTTGAGATACATATAAAAGAAACAATGATAATTTTCAAATAAATCATTCAAGTTTTTCCACCTTAAACGGTAAAATAATTATAGAAAATTAGAAATATAACGTAATAGGTTTTTGTTCTTAATTAGGTTTAATTCTGACTAATTCCTTCGAGGTAATTCCGTAAACTAACGACAAACAGTATTTAGCCAGGTTATCGAAAAGGTCAATTAACCAATCGTGTACGGTTTACAGATCACATGCTCCTCCATGCACCGAAAACAGGTCACGTGCTCCTCCATGCCTCAATAGTAAAACGAGTACCAATATCCTGCGGTCTCCGGACCGCAGGGAATCATTAAACATATGTGTATATCATATACAATCCGGAAGCAGTTACGTCAATATGAGAAATATATAGTGGGTAATCTAACTTCCAAGACATTAATCATATATTTAGAAAAGGGGAAAAAGAGAAGGATATTTCTTTTATATACAGTGGATAAAAATGACACTTCTTTTAATAATGTGAAAAATGAATTTTTTTTTCTAAATGTCCTGCGGTCTGGAGACTGGTATTGGTACGCGTTTAACTTTTAAGGCATGGAGGAGCACGTGACCTGTTTTCGGTACATGGAGGAGCATGTGATCTGTAAACCGTACATGATTGGTTAATTGACCTTTTCGGAAACCTGGATAAATACCGTTTGCCGGTACGTTACGGATAATCCTCTAGGGAATAAGACACCTAATTAAGAACAAAAAACTATTACGTGATATTTTTTATTTTCTATAATTATGTTACCGTTTAAGGTGGAAAAACTTGAATGATGTGTTTGAAAATTATCAATGTTTCTTTAATATGTATCTCAAAATGTTACAAACACTGAAAATCTACAAAATTAAAATATTCGTAGTGGCATCTGCCATCATTAATACTTGTGTGTTTACTTTATTATTTTTTTTGCTCGGAATTATTCATAAAATGGTAGGCCTATTTAATTATTTTCTTAAAAAAGAAATAATTGTTTTATGTTCGACCTTCTCCGGTCATCAACGGTCACCAGTTTCCAAAAACCTTCTTCTATATTAATCGATTACTGTCAACTATATTCCTGATACAAACGTTTATTTATCCTCGCCCCCCCCCCCATTGAAAATAGTTAAATGAAATATATTTATATCATTAAAAACGTTCCCCGCAGGAAACAATTTTACTTGTTATTAATTAAAAATGAAATGTCGCGATATATACAATGAATAGCGAACTGGAGAATTTCGCAATGCAAACATTTTCAAATGAAATAACCTTTTCCGTCAATAAATCGCGCTCTTCGGGGTATTTTTATTTATCATTTTGTAGTACACAGTGGGTTATTATGGTTCATGTATCCGAAAGCTGAATAGAATGATGAGTTGGTGACCTATATATTCCGAAAATCTATTTATAGAGGGATGTATTCCTATCGGTAATTCCCGGTCTCTCCTGGTCTATTTTGACCGGAATTTACTAGTGACCGGCGAATAGTACCACACGTTTATTGTCCGGTCTCTCCCGGTTTTGGAGTAGATGTTTGATATCGTTACAGAACAGAACAAATATTTACAGTTATATAAGTTTTTTTCAAAATGAATGTTTGTCACTTAGTTTGGTTACAATAATTAATAAACACAGATCAACTCTCAAATTTATTGATTATTATTATAAATAAACATACAATTCGAAAAAAAACCCAACAACAACAATAACATGTTTTATTTTATCTATATGAGATAAAAACGATAAATATGTACAATAATTGAGAAAAAAGGTACATTTTTATGGTATTAATATGACACTATCAACTTTGAAACATTTTATTTAATTTGTTATTCGTGTTTAGTAAAGATGCCGGGGAATTATTCAAAGTTACAAATTAGATTTTATGAATTATTCAATTGATTGATAATTTAAAAAATGATAAAGAAAAATACAAATGTACATGTATATGTTTTAAGAATAAACAATATTATATATTAAAAGTTTAACCATAATTTACTGACTTTTTCCAGTTAAGTTTTTACTTATAATCGTCGGTCAATATGACAATTGAATTATTGAAATAGTAGTAAACGTAAAAACTCAGTATTAAAATAGCACATAAAACACAAAAAAGAAAAGAAAGCAATATTCATAAAATCTGTATTTTTTATTACAATTATTGTATAATAAACAATTTTGCTCAACATGGTAATGTAACCAGTGTCATATTGTTAGTAAGTGTGAACAGATACCTTTAGAGGGGGTCTTCGCTAATAGCGATAACATAATAAGGGACAATTACACAAGTGTGGTGTTGATCATGCATTACACATATGGATTATAAATGATTGTATACATGTATATCCGTTGCTAAAAAATCATTTATGTTCATTTTTTTATGTTAGCCACACTTTATCTTTGCATATCGTGGCTATTTCCTTAACAAAGACACTAAAAAAAGAATTTAAAAAAATGTTCACTCGACTGGGATTTGAACTCCAGACCTCTCACGCATTAAACGAGCGCGTTACCCCTGCACCATGGAGAAGTTATAAAATCAGTGGCTGAATAAAATCAAGTCATTCTAAATTTAAAATTTTCATTGCATTTCGGCTGGGATATACGATAACGTATCGTATGTCCCAGATTTCGGGTTAAGGTAATTTCGAGGTATTTTGTTCAGGGTAAACCTGTTGTTTAAAATTGAAGTAAATAATTTAGCAAAAAAATCTTCTCGCCCAAACAGTCCAACATGTAGAAACTATATATTCAACTACTCGGCAGTCAGATTAATTTGTGTAGTATTCGCTAAAAATAGCTTTTTCATTGATTAAAATCATATTCATCCGCGTAATTTGTGAGTGTGCATTTATTGACAATTCTATAATCCAACGCTACTTTTAAAGTTTGAATGTGTAGTAATTTGTTGGACACTTGTAACAAAAAATTGTTCTTTCTTTTAAATTGCTGGTTTTTAAGCAGTTTTGAGTGAGAACTACTTTGCGTTGTTAGAACTGTTAGGAAATTTTGTGTTAGACCGTGGATGTAAGCTATGTATTTATCTGATCTTGCGATCAGAAAATACAAAAATGGTCTTAAGATTGGCCATTTTAAGCTAGTTTTTGGAAGGTTTAACTAAAGAGTACTATTATATTGGATTAAACATATGAAACTTTGTATTTCTGTAGATGGAAATTATTTGGAAGGTTAAAATAGAAAATTGTAAAATAATTTTCCTATTGTAAAATAAATTTACTATCTCATAGAGTCATATCATTCGTTCAGAAACAAATCTTTATTTATTTATCATTGCGTAGTTTAAGGCATATTCTGTTTCTGAAGTGATGGTTCGTCCATATACGACATATATATCTCTATCATTCCACATTTTAGTAAACGAATAATGTTAATGTCATTAATATGATAAATCCAATGATAATTTCTTGTCCAAAATTTAAGCAATTTTTTACATTTCTGAAAACGATTGCAGATGATTTATTTGGTAATTCAAAGATAGCGGTATACATGCAGTTTCTCCATGTATCATAAATATGTTTGTTTCTTTTTTGTTTTGTTTTTTTAAATTTTAATTGATGCTTAAGAAATTTAAGTCGTACACATTCAATATCAAGATTGAGGGTCAAATAATATGTAAACCCTCATTCCACCAAGTGAATGCACGTTTGGGCCATAAGTCAACTATAGTGTCGCACATATGAACAAATTGAGGAATATGGGCTCAAACCTTAACGCAAATAAATGTTTGCAAGTTCGAGTTCTAATTCAACTAAAGGGTCGCAAATTCTAGCCCTGATTGAGGGTAGACCTTATTCAACAAAAGGGAAGAAAATTCAGATGTTCTAATTTAACTATAGGATCGCATACAAACGAAGAGAGTAACATATTATAATGTTTATTACAAATAAATATACATGTATACATAATTTTAACAAATTTATATAAACAATTAAACTTCTCCGTCAATTGAAAGAAAAACAAGCATACCGATTATTCTTAAAACAAAATAACCGGAAGATATATTTAAATAAAAAGAAAGAACGATGTAAAAAGTTTGTTGGTTAATGTCGACATGGCGAAAAGTTCATAAAAAAACTTAAACCTCAAAACGATAAATTACGTTGTTTTTTAGTGCAAGATTTCTTATCACGTGATCACGTGCGTTACAGTTGAAAAGACATGGAAATATCTCAGGTTATGGTTTAATATTCACACGAAATGTTATGGTGTATACGCGGGTGGAGGTTCGTTATGTAAAGAAGAAAACTCGTATTTTTTATCACTGGTTCCTGGTGCAACACTATAGTAAGGTGGTGGTAAAGCTTCATAGGCCGGTGGCTGTAAGGGTTCCACTTGCAAACTGACAGCTGAAATAAAGTAAGGTTATGGTAAAATATAAACTGATCATCAATGGTGTAAACATACTATACATATGTTATACATTATTACATATGTTGTATTTATTGTTCAATATGTACAGTTTTTGAATATTGCTTTAATATAGATATTATTTTCTTTCTTTTTATATCTTCTTCTGATGTTTACATTCTAATTAGAAAAAAAATGTCTCCCAGGTTATAGCAGTCATTAAAGTAATTAAGCCCCATCTATTCTATTCTTTGTCATAACAAGTAGCAATTGGTAAGCCTGCAAGTAAAATTGTACACAGGAAAGGTCCTTTGTATCAACAATAAAATGTATAGGACATTATGTTATATCTTTATTACAAATATTTGTTAGATATCAAATGTTCTGTTACTACATATAGTAATTTAAGATTGCTTGTCCTTGACGGACGAACGAACATGTTAATGAGAGGCAAGTTTTTACCTATAAAACACTGTATAATGTCAGTACAAAACATATGGTAAAATCCTGTAACAAATTCTTCACTATGGTCGAAAAAAAATTTAAACGTATGTGTTTTATAGCTAGACACATATCAAATAACCCCGGGTCGTTTATGTGTGACTCTATCTTTACTTTGATGTAAATGTCGTACGAAAAATAACAAATGTAAAATATATCTGTTGGTACATATCAATTAGAACAGTTGATATACCTTCATTCGTTTCATGTGCGAGTGATATTTAGAAAATGATAGGAATTTATGAAATAGAAATTACTTGGTATTGTTGTTTCAGGTTGATTTGGTGTTCCAGATTGTGACCGTGTTCTAACACGAGTATGTAACCTCTGTATACGATTTTTACAACAAACATATACAAAACAGATTACAAATACAGATATAACAATAAGTGTTGCCATGCCAGCTCCCAAATATACTTGATTCTCACCGTCATATCTGAAATATACAATACATTATAGTTTATGTCTAATATATCAATATAAACGTTAGATATCTAGATGTATAAAACCTGGGGTCTTTTTCACAATAAGTCAATGTACCTAACAATACATGGTATATACGTATATAAACCCCAGTATAGCGTTTATTTATAATATTGATATAACATAGTATATTATACAAAATAACAGCTTTATTATAGATAACCGTTCACAGGGTGTCACATACTGTAACTGATTGAATACACTCATTCTTTCTACATTAACGAGATAAATATTAAATTAAAAAATGTTTCAATGTCAAAATAACATTTTTGGAAACATTTTGATCATGGACATTCTTATATCTTGACATGAAGGAATATCAGCAACTCGTGCGATTATTTTATGATATTGTTTGATTTACAAGATGATAATCTAAATTCAAAGTACTCATAGTTTTTTCATACCTTATCAAACAAGTAAAATATACGTATAATATCACTTCAAGATATGTTAAGAGATAAAAACCTCTGATGGAATCAGTAATTTACATACCTGACTGACCAAAGAGTAACTAAGGAATCGTATAAAAGTGTTACTAAGTAACTTATATAATATTCAGATTTCCGTTCATATTTCAAATAATGTTTAGTTTATATACATTTGTAGAAATATAATCAACTTGAAATGAAGAAACTTACGTGCAGCACACGTTAGAATAACTTTTATTTCCGCGTTCACAACATTTTTGCATACAGAATGTGTATTTTCTGACACCTGTAGATGAAATGTAACTGCAAGTGGTTCCCGCAACAATCCCAACAAACTCTAAAATAATAATTTAATATTGTATAATGTGATAATCTTAAGTGTGATAAAAGTAATAATTGTAACATTTTAGTATAATAAAAAGTTAAAGTCTTAATGTGGTAAAATCAACTATATTTATTGTTTAATATTATAAAAGGTTAAAGTTTTATTGTGGTAAAAGTAACTATATTTATTGTTTAATATTATAAAAGGTTAAAGTCTTATTGTGGTTAAAGTAACTATTATTATAGTTTCTGTTATAGTTTTAATAATGTAGAAAGTGAAAGTTTTATGTTTGTTGAAAGTAGGTGCACTGGCAAAGCCTTTTGACTTTTTTAAAATTAATAGTTTAATGTAAAAAAAAAGAAAGTATGGTAACTATCCTAAAAGTAAAACACAAACAATACAATGATCATACAAGGCTAGCTTATGTTTCAACAATTCAATGACCATATAACCCTCATACAAGGCTTGTTTACACTCCGAATAAGCAATGACCATATAACCCTCAGACAAGGCTTGTTTACACTCCGACAAAGCAATGACCATATAACCCTCAGACAAGGCTTGTTTACACTCCGACAAAGCAATGACCATATAACCCTCATACAAGGCTTGTTTACACTCCGACAAAGCAATGACCATATAACCCTCATACAAGGCTTGTTTACACTCCGACAGAGCAATGACCATATAACCCTCATACAAGGCTTGTTTACACTCCGACAAAGCAATGACTATATAACCCTCAGACAAAGCTTGTTTATACTCCGACAAAGCAATGACCATATAACCCTCAGACAAGGCTTGTTTATACTCCAACAAAGCAATGACCATATAACCCTCAGACAAGGCTTGTTTATACTCCGACAAAGCAATGACCATATAACCCTCATACAAGGCTTGTTTATACTTCAACAATACAATGACCATGTATCCTCATACAAGGCTGGTTTATACTCAAACAATACACTAACCATGTAGCCCTCATACAAGGGTATTTATACTCCAACAATACAATAATCATGTAACCCTCATACAAGGCTTCTTTATACTCCAACAATACAATGACCATGTTACCCTCATACAAGGCTAGTTTTTACTCTACCAATACAATGACCATGTATCCTCATACAAGGCTGGTTTATACTCAAACAATACAATAACCATGTAGCCCTCATACAAGGGTATTTATACTCCAACAATACAATAATCATGTAACCCTCATACAAGGCTTCTTTATACTCCAACAATACAATGACCATGTAACCCTTATATAAGGCTAGTTTATACTCAAACAATACACTAACCATGTAACCCTCATACAAGGCTTCTTTATACTCCAACAATAAAATAACCATGTAACCGTTATATAAGGCTAGTTTATACTCAAACAATACACTAACCATGTAACCCTCATACAAGGGTATTTATACTCAAACAATACACTAACCATGTAACCCTCATACAAGGCTTCTTTATACTCCAACAATAAAATAACCATGTAACCGTTATATAAGGCTAGTTTATACTCAAACAATACACTAACCATGTAACCCTCATACAAGGGTATTTATACTCAAACAATACACTAACCATGTAACCCTCATACAAGGCTTCTTTATACTCCAACAATAAAATAATCATGTAACCCTTATATAAGGCTAGTTTAAACTCAAACAATACAATGACCATGTATCTCTTGTCTAAGGCTAGTTTAGTTGTTCATTTTCAACGACCAATAGTCAATGTTACAAAAATAACAAATGTAAACGGAAGTTAAAATCTTGAGTAACCATTAAAGAAACAATTTAAAAGATAAATTTATACGTTTAATAAACCTTTTAATTACCTTCCAAAATAATAAGTACAACAAAACTCCATTCTTTATAGTCCATGTTTGGTATATTTATATATTTTAATTTCGAGTATCTAAAACAGAAAATAGAGAAAATACGTTCGTCCAAACTTTCTATCGTTTTACATAAGACGATATATGTGTCGTGTTTTATGTAAACATTATAATGTTCTATATTTACGTACACCATGAATCAGCTAAATACGGGTACACGGAGATATTTAATGGATGAAAATATTTGTTATACTCGACTGATTTAAAAAGTTAACGATATAACCTAGATTAGAGAAATAAGGTCATATTTGTATATAAATATAAATACTGTATACTGTGCTATCAAGACAAGTGTATCTATATTTCAATACAGTAACATAATTTTATTCTAAATACACTAGTTGTTTAAAGCACAAAATACTAGACCTATAGCTTATTAAGAAATCTCAGTTTTGGAAGGTTTTGATGTTTAACTAAACTTATGTCATTACAGAACTGTATTACTAGCATTGATCAGACTTTTCCTGCTGGCTGATTTTGAAATCTCTCTCATTACATACATGTAGTAACTTAACACCTTGTTGCCTAAAACATCTCCGTTTTTTGTTTTGAAACACGAGAACGGAGATGATAACATAAGGTTTATTATTGTATCATGTTTTGTTGCCCCATTGTTAGGGGGAAAATTTATAAAATATTTATGAAAATTTGATATAACAAAAATCAGTACGATAAAGTGTTAAGTTATAAAATGGGACACGATTTCTTTCAAATATAGTAAAAACAAAAAAGTACTGTTTAAATATATACGTAAACAATAATTTTATCTTAACTGGATGTCCATTAATCCATAAAACATTCTTTAGTTGAGATCTTTTTAACAGTTCTATCTAAATCAAAATCCCTACAATAATAGTGAGTAGTACTAATTTGAAATCCCTTCAATAATAGTTGCATTTCTAAATAGAAATTGTTAGAGAAAATTTAAATTTCCAATTTTAGATCCCTTCAATTATAGTTAACAGAACTTATTTGAAATACCTTCAATGATAAAACCATTTCTAAATAGCAATCTTAGCGAGAAAATTTAAAGTTATAATTTGAAATCCATACAATTATAGTGAACAGTACTAATTTGAAATCCCTACAATAACAGATACAGTATAAATGATAAATACAAATAAAAGTTTAATCCTAGAAAACATAAAACTCAAATTTAATCGTTTCTAAAACTTGAAAAAGTGGTTAGTCTGTAATGAATTATATAGAAGAAAATCTCTACAGTTATACAAAAGAAACTATGATTTCATTGTAAAAGATATTACAAGTGTCTTCATAAAAGAAGATAAATATATACATATTAAAGAATTGAAATATTGATTTTTAAAATTGTTTAGTTTTGTACGTGTATATACGTAATATACATACTCGTCATGACTTACCTATTGTTTAAAAATATATCATTGATCCATGAAAGTTCTTTTGTTTTAACCTTTTTATTTTTGTTCTATGCTCTATGATTTTATGAAAACAAATACACGAAATTATAGATCTTGAAGAATACTTAAATGGAACTAAAAGGAAAATATGACAAGCTCGTGGTGATAATATAAGAAATAACAACATGAAACTTATCATTTGGATTATTTGTTTATTTTTTCGTCCAGCTTCATTTGAGAGGGCAGGTATGTATACTATAATATCATTAAATTTTGATTTATAGACATGGTTTTATAAAATAATCTATATATCAAGTTAGAATTTAAGGGAGAGAGAAAAGAATGCGTAGTTATATGTTTAAATGAGCTTACGATGAGCTATAATTGTAAGTTGACAACAAATACTTAGGTAAGATATGTAAACAAGAAAATTGTTCTGTCCCAACGTATATAGCTCACGGCTAGTGACACAATTATTATTATTATTAATATTATTATTATTATTATTATTAATATTATTATTATTATTGTTGTTCTCCTTCTTCTTCTTCTTCTTAATATTATTATTATTATGATTATATTATTATTATTATTATTATTATTATTATTATTATTATTATTTTATATATATAATTATTATCATAAGCGTCCTTACTGATCGAGCTCATTACTTGACTAGGTATCATGCGCACAGTTGCAAAGTATAGGTATCTTGAATAGATGCCATACTGATCGTTGCCAATACATGGTTAAATACGGATAGTGTCTATACTAAAGCAGATCTTACGAATCCTGTTCAATTAACTTAAGTAGGTTTTATAATTACGAACGATTGGATCACTTGCTGTAAAAGATTTACGATTTTTACAGTTACTTTATTTCAGTCATTTTAAATTTGTAATTGTTTCAGGTATTAAACATTGTACCACAAACACGTTCGGATCCAGCACGCCTATTGCCACTGGTGGTGCGGCAGGCTCAGGTTTGTCATTGTACATTTAATGTTCTAGTTTCTTTATAGCGGGGAGTATCCATATGCATTCTAGTAATCTTCAAGAGAGTTAAAACACTGTCACATGAATTAGTTATGTTATACAACCTTAATTAAGTTTCATAAATATGTCAAAATATGCATGTGTAGAACTATACAGTACAGAACTTAGAAACATATTGCATTAAACACGCAAATCAACATTTGCACGGTGTGTTATTTTACATTTCTTAAAGTTTCCGCGTTTTTCTTTTTGATTTTTATCTATTGTCCTTTTATTCGCTTCTCGTTAAGTGTGAATCTTTAAATAGAAGGAATAAAGGTTCACCCAAACCCCTGGTAAGGTCTTGAATATATAATAACTGTTACTGTGTTGAAAGGCCGGGTATTATTTTTTTTTATCTCTAATTGTATTATTTATTATGTTCTACGTAAGAAGGCAGTCGGGTTTTTTTTCTAGTGTTTAGGCAGCTATCTATCTATATACTTATGAAAGTTATTGATTAATTTGTAAAGTAATAATTATTGTATGTTGTCGTCTGTTCTTGTAGCCACGTCATACTTGATGCAGGACCCTGATTATCATATTGACTGTTGTGGTGTCATCAACAAAATCACCTTCAGAGGCACTGGTGGTGCCTTCACACTTCAAATCTGGAGACAAAATGCTAATACAAATTTTGAACTTGTGAGCACGCAGGATTATACCCGTAAGTTTCATCTAATGTTGATCTGATTCACCAAAATCTTAAACAACTTGTTAATGATGGTAAAAATTGAAAAATCTCAAGTTAATAGTATTTTAATGAAGATTTTTTCATTTAATAATTTTATTCAAGATGCACAGATTGTTAACGTTGAACGGTCATTATTGTGGAAGACATGTTTTCAGTTTCAGGTACTTCATTCACGCCAGACGATGATAAACGTGTGTCATTTCGTGAAGGAGATGTTTTCGGATGGTGAGAAATTGTTTTATGTTAATTTAAGTTATCATTTTCTTTAACCTGTTATATTTGTGTCGCGGTTTTATCCAGCTTTTATTTCAAACAGTTCTATATTTTAGAGTCAGGTCAGATTACAAGTATGTTTAGCTGGTTTGGCTCGTTAAGGGTAGGAAGAGAAGTGCTCTGTCGGGTTTATAAAGGCCAAAATAATACACAAATATCTTTGTTTTTGTACAGTAGTTATCTAAATAATAACTATAACATAACAGAAATGTATTCACGTTTATATTTCAAAATAGACAACATGATTATAAGTAAATAACATTGACCAGTCACTACGCCGTTGTAGTTTCAGTCATTTAGTATATCAATTTCTTGTGAAACTATTTCAGTGGTTACAAATGTTATATTTAAGAAAGTTTTGAACAATGTTACGATATTGTAACATATTGAGAATATGGCTTAATTTTCACCATGGAATAAGTTTGTACTTAGTTGTGTTTTGAACTCATTCTATTTTTATACGAGGTTAAATAAGTAGCCTATTTTAATGTCTTCCCAGTATTAAATGAAATAATAAATATAGACAAAAAAGTTACTTCTACTTTACATTATACATTATATATTATTACAGGACTGGTAATGTCATAAACAAAGTCACTAATGCAGACAAACTTTTAAGCTGGACATCTACGAGCGTATCAGCGTCGTCTGTTGGCGACACACATAATTGGTACTCTGGGGACATTGACGAGGATAACGAATACAAAATTCAGATTGAAGCAAGAGAATGTAAGAAATTCTATATGTTCAATAATTTATAACTGTATTTATTTAATAATCTTATAAAACCATCACAGTTTGTTTTTTCTTTTTAATTATTTTCTATAGAACATTTTCAGATATTATAAAAATTGTACGTGTCTATTTCCAAAGCACCTGAATATGAAACATTTTAATGTCTTTTCTCGGTAAGAATGTAAAATAACATTACACATGTAAAAACTAAAAAAGAAATATCGTATCATAGGAATGTACCCATCTATCTGTGTAACTTATATCAATTTATAGAAGTCATTGAAAATACTGTCTCTGAATTACATATTTAATATAAAATAATTGTTATTACATATTATATTTATTTTTATGATAGTTATTGCATGTTATATATATTTTATGTTAGTTATTACATGTTATATATATTTTATGTTAGATATTACATGAGTTTAGTTTATTATCAGCCACACATCCGTATTTCAAGAATCTACCAGCTACATTAAGCTATGCGGACATAGATGTTGCTGTAAGTGGAGTTACACTGATGACGTTGTCATATAACGATATAAACCCAGATGATGTTGCCGACCTGACTGTGTCAATATCACCAGCCTGGAGTGACATGTTTGAACTCACAACAGGAGGTTAATTTTACCCTTATCATAAATTATTTGTTTGATAATTTCTATTTATGTATCTACATACCACATATCTATCATTTTATTTGTTTGGTTGGTGATCGAGTTCTAGGCCACTTAGGTGTGAATCAGTGAAATCTTACATATAATAATATCTCATGACAGCTTATTTTTTTCTAAAATTCACTTGCTGTATAAACTGACATAAACAACTTTACCAACAATTCTAAAGGCAACAGGACATTCCGAGAGTATATTTAGCATTTTCACAAACTTATTAATAATAAGTCAGCAAGTGTTGTATAAAGGAATTATAGCCTTCATGTCAACATGACATCAAAAATATTAATACATTGTAACATACTTTCAGCTACCCCGAATTTGATAAAGACAAAAGAGAGTCTTGTACCAGGAACATATCACCCCGTGTTTCGTATTGAAGAAGGTCACTGTGGACAAACTGCTACAGCAACATTAACTGTTTCTGTCACTGACAGTGTAAGTTATATAAGTAGTATTTCTATACATACATGTCTCAATTCACCCATTCTGCCTACAATTTAAGTTCGTATAATACTGTGTCATTTACTATTTGTTTCATTATGAATATACGATTATGAATATTATATATTTGTTTTGATTATCAATTACATATAATCTTCTACTGTATCTAAACAAATGTTCAGAAAATAAAAGTTTCACTTTTATAAGTAGAATATGACAATGAAACAACGTTAGTAACATATTTAGAAAAAAGAAACAACAAAAACAACAACAATAACAAGGTTTTAGTTTGAAGACTAATGTAATGTATATAATTACATTTGTAATGTTTTCTATTACATTTCTACTATTTTATATAAACATTAAAGGCTCCATCTATAGACAATTTACCTGGGTTTGCCACGGTACACGAGGATGACCTAGATGAGGCACTGTTATACACAGTGACAATGTCAGATCCGGCTAACCAGGGCATGTGGTGTAAGGAAAATGACTGGACTATAGGAACAGGAGCCGGGGAAAAACCTTTCATTGTTAAAATGATCTCAACTACTCCTGGAAGCTCACGTAATTTTGTTATTGTTACACAAAGTCAAAGAAACAAATATCAGATACTTGATAATTTATAGGCTGCATGATATTTGACACATATATTTTTATATTTGAAAGACCAGTATATTATGATACTTTAAGGCTGACAGTGATTTAATTATACTATATATAAAATACAAAATTTGGGTTATTTTAGAAGCTTTGAACATATCTGAAAGTGACATAATTATACGATATATATAACAGAATTTTGTGTATTTTATAATTATTTAAAGAGGCTAGTATGTATTAGAAAGCTTTTAGAGGTTTTTTCATATTTTAGAGCATGGTATATAGTTATACATGATAATTTAGAAACTGGTATAAGAGATATTTTGATATTTTAGAAGCTGGTATATATCTGATAGAGGATCCAAAGTTAGACTATGATACCACCAGTACCTACGACCTTACAATAGAATGTACGGACACATATGGTACTACAGTAACCGGCTCATTCTGGGTTAATGTTATAAGAAACCAGGAACCAATCTTCGCAAACCTACCAAGTATGATATGATTTCGTTTATCTAGTGAACAATTAAGTTTTCACAATAGTTTATATGTTGTTAAGATTTAGACCAAAACCATCTTATTCAACGAGTTCCCCTACTAAATTATACATGTTTATCATAAACTTATAAATGAAATATTGATAAAGTAAAATGTGTATTTTAAATTTCCGTATTTTCATTGTAAATATCATTTTAGTTCTTATGTTAACATAGCTATCTATAATGTGTGTTTTTATCTTAAAAGACATGGTAGAAGTGGACGCTACCACATTAGTTGCCGGTAATGTGTTACTGACTATATCAACCACTGACAGGGACGGTGATACTGACCAGAGAACATTAACTGTGACGTCATGTACCCCTTCGTGTCCTTTCACTATATTAGATTGTAAGTTATTCTACCAAACATACTAGAAAAGTTTTAAAATGCAATTCACGGTACAAATACGATATCTAGCTTCTTAACGAACCACGAATAATGTGAATAGAAATATTATATGTAGTTTACCCTGTTTATAAATGATATATTTACTGTTTGTATATATCTTGAAGTTATTAACGATGTTTGGGATTCCGAAACTTTGTACAGTTTTTTATTAGTGATATTGTTTATCATGGTTTAATGTTTGCATATTCTAATTCAATAAAATGTTACTAGTATTTGAGGCTCTACCATTAATCTGTATTGTTTTATTTTCGTTTTTTGGGTTTTTTTATAATTTTTTTTGGCGGGGCGGGGCTTGTTTGATGTTTCGTCTTCGATAATAGCCGGTCAGCTATATTTACATTGTATATGTTATTTATCACTGTAAAACTTTTGTTATTTCTATAGCGGGAGAAGTTCTAGCTAATGATGATATGCTAAGACATACTTCTCCTCTAGGACCTTTCACAATATCTATACAAGCCTTGGACTCACGACCTCCGGCAATTACAGCGGAAAACCTGATAGTTTATGTGAAAAGTAAGTACGTTTACATTGCACTTCCCGTCATAAATTAACCATTCTTTATTCTTTGAAGATACGGAAGTTATATATATTTTCCCATTGAAATTAAACAAAACAAATATTTGGTATCCATTTACAGTATCTGCAGATATATTTTCATTATATTGTTGATTCTAATCTATTATTTGGAACCTTTCTATTTTTTTCTACTTTTTTAAGAAAAAGGTACAATACTTTATGAGATTATTAAACGGTGGTTTAGAAATCAGGATAATAGGTACATTGTATTAATTACATGTATGTATATATGTTTATATCAGATGTAAATAATGCGCCTGTGTTTACAAACGTGAATGGTCAGAGCGTGTCAGTAGATGAAAACGAGGCTCTGGGAAAGTCGCTGTACCAGATGTCGGCAACTGACGCTGACAGTGGTGATACACTAACATACTATATGACAATAAATGACCAAGAGGGATACGATGTATTTCAGCTATCCTCAAGTGAGTAATTACCAAATACTTGCTAGCAAAATCTATAACATTTTCAAATACTCGTATAGGTGTTATTCTCAAGTTTTCTCATATACATGCAAAAATTAGAGTAAGTTTTTGCCTAGGAAGATTCAAAATAATGAAGAAAAAATCTTTTGAAAAAAAAGTAGCAGAAACTATTGCTTAGAAACAGTAAGCAAGATATTTCATTTTTATGTATCAAATTTGCTGAAATTCTGGTAAGACTTTATTTGTGAAAATATATGCAATCAATTTAGATAACATTTTCATATTTTTTTACATATATTTAACCAGGCGGTGAGCTAACAACTCATTCTACATACAGTATTAACTACGATATTCTCACTACAAAAAGTTTTACTCTAACAATTTACGTGAGTGACGGAAAGACGCAAGTTAGTGAAACGTTTACAGCGTCCGTTAATAACGTTAATGAAGCACCTGTTTTCATCTACGCTGATTGGCTGGTTTCACAAGATGAGGGAGTTGTGAGTTACTTTATATCTTTAAAATCATAGATCAATTAGAATTATAACAAGAAGTTAATATCTATTGATGCAAATCGAATTGATATCAATATCTACATTTTATATCTGATATAAATGGTATTTACTATTATTATGTAATGAATCGATCTTCCTCTATTAATGTTAGGAGTCTCAAGTACCTAAAGTTAAGGAAAAAAAGTGACTTACCATAGGTTTACGTATAATCTCCCGGACGTGTCTTCAACGAAAAAAATAACAACGTCTTATTAACTTTACATGCATAAGTATATTTTTTATATACTTTACAATACGAATTCACTAAGTAATTATGTAAAATAATTTCGAAAATTCTAAGTTTTGCACAGCTATATTTTACTATAATAATGATATATCTATCTATCTCAGGCAGCCGACTTTGCAAGTGATCCCGGACTAATGTCTGCCGTGGATCCGGACGGTGATTCAATCACGTATTCAACAGATTGTGGGACATTATACGATGCTTATATAAATATCAAACCGTCATCTGGACAATTACAGTTCATCCAGGAGTATGATTTAGATAATGCCGCTCTAGGTCTAGGAACAGCCGTTCATTGTAAATTATACGTCACTGATGCCGGGGGATTAAACGGTAAATATGGGTATAAATTATATGTCACTGACGCCGGGGGATTAAATGGTAAGTATGGGTAAATTTTATAAGTCACTGACGCCGGGGGATTAAATGGTAAGAATGGATAAATTTTACGTCACTGATGCCGGGGGATTAAATGGAAAGTATGGGTGAATGTTACGTCACTAACGCCGGAGGATTAAATGGTAAGTATGAGTAAATTTACGTCACTGACGCCGGAGGATTAAATGGCAAGAATGGGTAAATATTACGTCACTGACGCCGGAGGATTAAATGGTAAGAATGGGTAAATTTTACGTCACTGATGCCGGGGGATTAAATGAAAAGTATGGGTAAATCTTACGTCACTAACGCCGGAGGATTAAATGGTAAGTATGGGTAAATTTTACGTCACTGACGCCGGAGGATTAAATGGTAAGAATGGGTAAATTTTACGTCACTGACGCCGGAGGATTAAATGGTAAGAATGGGTAAATTTTACGTCACTGACGCCGGAGGATTAAATGGTAAGAATGGGTAAATTTGATAACATTTATGGGTAATTTTTAGTCAAGATAGGACAGGACATCAATGTGTATGTATGACCGTCTCTATAGCTTCCAGAGTTGTTGTTTCAATAAAAATACTGAAAAGTTATGATAAAAAGGAACACTCTCAATAAAATGTACATATCTAACGTACGTCCTAACATAGAATTATTATGCAATTTTTGTAGTGGACAATTGCACAATATATGAAAAGATGCGTTAGAAAAATGTTCGACCCAAAGCCCCTCGAGTACTAACTGGTTGAACAAGATCCGTACCAATTCAAAATTTACTTAAAGAGATAGAATCGATTAATGTTTTAAACATAAAGCAAATCTAAAAATTAGTTTAAATATAAAAAGGAAAATTTACTTTACTACCAAATTATTTTACGCAATTTTCCCCATCATTTGTCGAGCTGGAGTTTGAAAATCATTATTCATTAAGAAATATTAATGACTATATTTCAATAGCGAGAAGAACCGAAATTTATCCGAAATCTGTAATTCCATCAGCATAATATTCCAACAAACATTTGCAGGTCATAGTCTTTAACGTCTTACAAAAACAAAGTCAAAGAGTTATATATGGAAGCCTTGGAGGGTCACTTTTGAGTTTCGACTTATAGATTTATTTTACTATTTTCTTATGATTCTTACTCTTGATTTATGACTTTTGATTTATGACTTTTGATTTTTGACTTATGGATTTTGTTATTGTCCCACGTGCTTGCCTCATAATTTCCAAGGAAAATATGGCAGAATATGACAACGATTCAGACGAGGTAAGTTCATTTACCTAAGTTTCCTGGAGACATATTTAAAAAACAAAATATGTGGATTCATATGCAAGAACAGAATGTTATTCTTATATAAGCCTTTTTAATTGATAAGGAAAAGAAAATACTTTGCTTGCATTGCATTGCATTGGGTATCCATTTTTTATTTTGATTTCCGGAACAGGCATATATTATCTCAAATTGACATACAGGGTATGAATCAAACGCTTTATTTTTTATATGGGTTCCAGTTTTAAATCCAGATAAGTCTCGCACTGTTGTTTGCTGCAGTTTCAATCGGTTTTCACCCGTAGTTCATTCTTCGTCCATCTTATGTTAAATATAGACCAAATTATAGGCCTTATTTTGACAAAAAAAAAATTAAAGTTAAGAAGTTTCATGAAAAATGGTATTTCAAAAACAATAAATCATACAGCTTTGAAACTTCACACACTTGTTTAGAACACGCTCTAAGTAAGAAATCTCTGATTTTTTTTTGTTATCAGATTATGCCTCTTTTTCGACTTTGAATTTATGGTTTAGAATTTTCATGAAAAATGGTTTCTCAAAAACTATTTTAGCGATTCCTTTGAAACTTAAAACACATATTAAGTGCTGACGTCTAAGGTCAATGACCAAGTTTCGTATGAGTGGCTCACAATTTGACATACTTATGCCCATTTTTAAAGCTAAAATGTTTTGTCAGAAGGTTTATGAAATATGGTCAAATAAACCAGTTATGATATAATATTGAAACTTTATACACTTGTTCAGTATCAATAACTTAGGACACCAGTCCTACCAAGTACAAAGTACATGTTATTTGTATATAAACTTTTGTATACAGTTATGTATTAAGGGATGTTTTGTATTTCATTTTGTATATATTTGTATTTCATTTCAATTGAGATAACACATACTTTTAATGTTTTCAATTTTAATTCTAGTAAAGCTACCTGTAGGAATTAAGGACGTGCTGTCGAATGGTTTCATCTACAAAGCAGTTGCAAGAGCATCAGCAATACATATTTTTCAAGTTTTCGGAGCCAGTTTAGAAGACTAAGAGGTTTCATCGCAAAACAGCGTTCCTTCCGAGTGGAAAGTAGTACAGTTTAGCAAATGCAAAATGTCCAAACACTGGGTGATTTGGTTTTATTCGTTATTGTCTATGGAATTATTAAGTCATTTTCGGAAAACGAGTGTTACTTTTTCACACTTGTTTTTTAGACGCTCGATAATTTTCAAGTTTTAACCCCACCACTAATTGTGGACGCTTTAGTGGAAACACGCAATGTCACGTCCCGCCACGTTTATTTTATCCTGTCCATATCACCAATATGGTATAAAACTTGTATTGATAGACAGGTCATGGTGAGACAGAGAAAAGTGTGAAAAATCATGAATTCATTATTCTGGCTTTCATAATTTTCAGTATTTGGCCATAAAATTTATAACTTATATGAAAGGTACCGAAATCAAACTTTGCATGTTCATATAGCTTGGCGAGGCAGAAAGAAACATCCTTCTTGCTATCATAGCTAACATACATTTTAGAAACTCCCCTTTGTTGTGTGTGTTTTTGTTGTTGTTTTTCCATACTTAGATTTTGTTAAACTCATAATTATCTCAAAAACTGTTGAAGGCATCAACTTGAATTTACTGGCAGATATGTCTCGGCGAGACAGAGTGCATTGTGTTGTTAAAAAACTTTTGATTATAACATTTAATCGTTCTCCTAAGTTACACATTCCCTTTTTCGACATGCTGTGGGTTGGAGGTATGCTCGTTACGAAATACTATGAGATTTCCATTACATATAAAGTCGGTCATTCTTCGAAAAAAAAAAACTTGTGGACGTTATTTAATATATACATTATACAATGTATACAGTTTCTTAAAGTTAACTAGGAAATTTTTAGCTAGAGAATGTTTGTTTTTTCTTTTTCTCTCTTTTGAACATTTAGAAATGAAGAAATAACGCTCTGACAATGATTTTGAAAATCATGACTTCAATAATAATACAGACACTCTAGCGTTGCTAGTTTACCTAATTTATCTTATCTTTTCAAAAGCTTCGTTAGAACAATCATGATTTTTTAGTTTTTCATCAGTAACGTATCAACAATGTGTTGTTTTGTAGAAATATTGCATGTATATATGTCTTCTGTGACGTTAATAAGTTTTTGTTGATGGCAGTGTTTATTTTTAGCTGTTCCTTAGTGTTTGCTTTTAAGTAAGGCATATGTGCTATTTTTTAAAACAAAATGCTTACCTCTGTATTTCTTATCTCTTTTTTAAATTAAAATATAATGAAGCTCAAATGCAGTTTGTTTTTGCATATCTAATACATTTGTTTTCTTATAAGACAACAATTTTGTTAACACAAATAAAGCATGTTTGTAGAATAAACAATGTTTGTTGTTATCTGTTTAAACGCATTTATTCCAAAAAAGTATTGATAGCTCTGCCAACCTGTCACGGTTTAGACCGTGAAGTAAAAACCTTTGGTAGTGTGGTCTCTCGGTAGAGGTATATTTAGGTAGTCGGTTGAGGGAGTTGGCTGGTTCCACACAGTTTACTTCTATAGTGATTGCTATTCTATTTCTACTTTGCTCATTTCAACCTCTTACTTATAATTTTAATGGAACACTATCTCTACATGGATAAAAAAAAATCTCTGTAACATTTATATACTGTTTATACCGGTGGTAAATTACAAATTTATTTTGGTTATAACAAAGTTACAATAACACAATAATAAATTGTCAACAAATGAGGATTCTAATGCAAAAATGAGGCTGGTGGCTAAATGTACTTGTAAACATTATATGATTTCAACACCACTCTCGGCTGATGTGTTCCCTTGCGTTTGGTGATTGTATCACACATTTGCTTATTTGCATTAATCTAAAATCAAGTAAAACTAATGTTTATACTAAGGCAAAGAGTAACAGAAAATAGCAAAAGTTATAAGTCAAAAGTCAAAAGATAAAAGTCATAAGTAAAAAGTGATAAATTATAAGTGAAAAGTCACAAGGCAAAACATAAAAAACGAGAAAATAAGTCAGCATTTATAACAAAGATCAATTATTAGTTTTGAATAACAATCATATATATTCCTTTTAAATACCATAATACATCCTATAAAGTATGGTTGCTATTTGTTGCGAATGAATAAGACGTTTGAATCTAATTACACATACTTGAAATTACAAGTATAACTTATATGTCACGGAACGAATATATTCAGTAGATGATGTGCGATCTCGGTCGGGACAGAACTAGCCCTGTAAGGGGGTCCGGGTTCGAATCCCGATATGGCTGCATATCTTTCTCCCCCTGTGACATTTGGCATAGTGGAAAGTGTCCCTGCCAGTCACACGGGAGATCGATGTTCTATTCCTAGTCGGGCAGCCTTTTTGTAACCAGGGCTTGATAGAAGAGATACAACCAGAAGTCGATTCATATAGTGTAGTTAATCGCGTAATACGTATACCAAAAACAAAAAGAAATACAGCATGTATTTTACGTAAAAAGTCACAAAATTGCACATACCTATATTGTGATGTAAAAACTTTACAAATTAATATTTACAGGCTGCTGAGTTGGAAAGGACCATTAACTTGTACAATAAATGTGTTTAGATTTGATTTTTTAAAATAACTTTAGGAAGATTCCCACTACACGTATGCTTTTCGTGAAAAATTACATGCAAAGACTGTTTAAGAAATGACCCGTTAAGGTATGACCATTGTAATGCACTACCTCCATTTCAAGAGTATTTACAATAGTTGTATGAAATCAGATGGTTGTGGGTTCGAATCCCATAGGAGCCAACTTTTTTTTCTTCATTTTTTTTTCTTCAGTATTTTTGTATTTTTCTAGCTATATTTAGATGGGAAAATATGCTCGTTTTCTATTTTTATCATTTTTTACAGATATTCATTGCCTAATTAATGCTAAATCTAAGAGCAAATTCGACATATAACATGTCCAATGCTTTATATATTACAGACTAGCCGATAAAAGATTTACATATTTCACAGAATGAATCAGTATACTTTCTAGAAAGATTTTAGCAGACTTTGATACAAGCCCTTTGACTAAATGTAATTTTAGTGATTTTTTAAATTTAGAATGATATGATAGAAAATGTTCAAATTGGTGGGGTAAAGAAACATTTCCATGCATATTTCTATCGTGTCGAGAATAGTCATGCATTTAACATGCATAGTTCATTACTAGAATGTTATTATTTGCATCTAAACAAGCATCACTTGCAAAACATGATATTACGTCATATATATGATATATAGATATAATATATAATATAGATATATTATCAAAACATGATAATGATTAGATGACAACGGATATTTTTTTTCAATACATGTATTTCTTTTAAAAAGCCTTTTTAATGTATATGTTCTGACTCATACTCCAAATCCGTACGGTAAATTTTGCTTAAATTTTGCATACAGGTGTCCTTTAGGTATACCACTCAACAATGTTGTCAATTTTACAATGCCTTATAATGCAAATTAGAGTGGTTAAAAACTATAACTTAAAAGATAACTCACAAATAAATTGTAAACATTTTGCTAAATATTTACAAACCACCATATAATGAAGTGAAATCGTTAACTATCGTCTTTATGATTTTAAAAAATCATTTTTTGAAACTTAACCTATAGTAACCTAGTATATATCAATAACACGAAAACAATCAGTATTAGTCGTTTTAAAGCGTATTTATATTAAATCTATTCTCAAAATTAAATCTTTCAACTCGGTACACAGTTGTAGTGCTAAATCAGGGTCCAATGGCATCAATAGATCTGGCTTCAGAAGGGGTTCTAATTCTACGAATTCCCCACATTGTCTTTTTGGGCGTGAATACATGTTCTTTGCAAATATATACGTTTCTCAAGTTAGCTGCATTGCCGAAGTCGTGAGTTTCATACAGACCTGGTAAAGAGCGTTGTGTCAGGTTTACCACAAATAACAGAATAACTGGTTTGTTGCCTTATTTCATGTGCAATCCGGCCTAACTCGGTTTGTATGAGGTCCATGAAGCAAAATTTTGAGTTCTTACATTGTATCGTGTCCAGATCATTAAATACACATGTATCGCGTAAGTCTTTGAAAAAAAGGTATCCGCCAATTGATTCCATTTTGTCGTAATGTACTACACCATTTCTCAATGCGTTGGTTAGATGTGCTTTAGTATTGCTGCAATAGTAAAGCAATGCAGTTTCCCGTACCAACATCACAACGTAGTATTGGGTGGGGGACTTGATAATGTTTAGTAAAGGTGTCTAAAAGTATCTTGCAATAAGGTGTGGGTTGTTATTTGAGTCCGAAACCTCTAACCATATTATTTTTCTACTATACCCATTCACAGCACCATGGATACAAAATCCTTATTGTAAGTTTAAACATCCATATGTCATATAAAACTGGTCCTTTGGCGTAGTATACGCGTCGGCATAAGCGATGAGCTTTCCGCATCTCAATACCATCTATTATTATTTACATGACGTCGTCCCCCTTGACGTACATGTGGTAATCCAGCATAAACCTACGCCATATTGTACGGTACCCTATGCATTGCCCACTTGTTTGTATTTCTCTGTTAATAACATCAGACACAGTCTCAAAAGGAGTATATATTAGGGCTGGGAACGAATAAGGAATTTGATGTTCGAATATTCGTTTTCCATATTCGAATATATTCGAATATTCGTTTTTACAACATTTGTTCCAATATTTCTCTTTGACGTATACGTATCCGAATTTGATTGAGTCGAATACTATACTACTTTAATATGCTTTTAATAATCGACGATTAAAAATACCTTCATTACTACGTCAGCTTTTTTTCTAAAATTTATATATTGTTATTCGACATATATGTTTACAATTTGAAATAAATTCATAATTTGATTGCCTTTTGTTCAGTTAATCCTATATTTGTCTTATTAACGGGAGCTATGTAACTCGCGTGATTGATTGACAGTAATATGAATCATCGTAACCTCTTAGCCCCAATAACAAATAATTATATTTAAACTTAACTTGTATTATTTTTTATATTAATTTATAATTTTAGATAAGATTTAAAATATTCTTAAAATAAATATAGCTATAACGCAGTAAATATCACACGGAGTGTAATATCTACGGAATAAATATTCTGACGGAATATAGACACTTCCCATGCTTTCATAACCGCCGATTAATGCGTGCCTATTTATTCTTCTCCACAAAATTAAGACAATGATTAATAGGAAAGATTATAGCACAGAAAACAATAAATAAGATAATTAAAATCGGGAAAAAATCTAAACTGTTAAACAGGTAAATTGCAAAGTGTGAAACGCCCTTTTGATCAACTAGACCCCACAGTTTTCACAGTTAATTGGCGATAATCGTTGACACGTGTCATACAAACGTGTGAACACCTGGTCAAATACAGGTCAAAGGTTTAATTTACGATATTAATTGAATTTGAAAGTAATATCAAATTATATTTTTCGAATATTCGTATTCGTTTTTTAATGTTCGAATATTCGGTAGTGTTTCGAATATTCGAATATTCGAATATAATTCCCGGCCCTAGTATATATATTCCATTACGCCGTTTTAAATTTAAGCGTTTAAAAAGTCTATTCACTGTACTAAATGACGTCGTAATGCCATGCCGTACCAGAAAGTACTCTATTATCAGCAGAGTTTTGTTTGTTATAGATGTTGAGGGTAGGTATCTTGGCATGGTAGCTTTGGTAATGCCGAACAGTATAATGATGAAGACACAGATCAACATCAAGGTTTTCGTCCTCGTTACCTTTTGTCCAGTAGTTGTGTCTGAAATAAGAGTTTATCTTTTATCTAAATCTTTATACATTCATAGTATATAAAATGGGTAAATCTCTTAGCTCCGTCTTTTAAAGATTGATAGGTGCGAGAAATATAACATTTAAAATGCTAGTAGGATATTTTGTTCTAACTGGTCCTATATCTATTTTTGCTCTTAAGTGTTCTTTTCTCAATTGTTAAAAACTTAAAATATACAACAAAATTAGACATTAATGCTAAATGCAAATGGTGCTCAGTTAACTTTGTACTTGTGTGTATGAACATAGCACTGCCGTTCTTTATGAAATTGGTCAGCACTATCTAAGTACTTTACAGAAATACTGAGTCTGTGTTAGCACAATAAAATGCTGAATTGCGATACATGTTTAATACTGTGCACCATGCCATTTTAAGACGTAAAACTTGTATTCCCTGTTTACTTGTAAAAATTTGTTTGTTACTCATGGACAGATTTTGTGATGAGGACAAAAAATGTATAAGCACTAATATAATGAACATATTAAGAACACAGCAGATTGCACAAAACACACAGTCACACTTGTGGAATTAAAGTCTGTGATATATTACCACAATGGGATTATATCAAATAATATTAAATTCCCTCCTTAACACATCCTCTCCTCCATGACAAATCTCAATGAAATTATTTAAAACTTTTAAAAAACATACCTGAAACCAAAGTTGCTGCTTTCAACTTCTAAAGCACGTGTAAAATGGGTTAGCCAAAAGTCATAAGACGTAAGTCTTAAATCAAAAGTCAAAAGTAAAACATCCGTAAGTCGAAACTCAAAAGTGACCCTCCAAGGCTTCAATAGTTATATAATACGAATGTAGTTCCATTTTTTATTCGGTGAACGATTTCCCACCTCACCAAACTTGGATTAGAAACAAGTCCATTATGAAAACAGGATATAAACAATGTCACAAAGACTGATGATGCAAATCATGACATGGCACCCTTTACTTTGTGTCACCTTTTTTTTCACGCGATTCTTTAAATATAATATGCATGTAATACCAACATTGGCATAGTTTTAAAAATTTACAGTTAATCCTAAGTCATGGTGGGTTTGCGATGTCAATATTTCAGCTAAACATACATGTATAATAATTTGTTGTTTAAATGTTTCAGAATTTATATGTATTTCTAGAAATTATAGAATTTTCATTAAATGTCCGACATCATTACTTATTATCTTGTTATATGCATGCTTTTAAAAATTATTTTGTGTTGTTTCTCTAAGAATATTTGACGAATTTTTGGTATTATTTTTATCAACAGATACAGCACGTCTGTATATAGATATAAAGTATGTAAATGAACATACTCCAGTCTTTAATCCAACTACATACTCTGTTGAAGTGAGCTCAGATACACCGATGGGATTCTCAATAATAAAGGTAAATCTAGCTGGGGCATTATCATAATTATGTAAGTTTACTAGTCGACTTTGTCCTGATCTTTATCGCATTAACTCATTTCCCATATAAACATTAAACATTTCAGACATTATTCAACCCCAATGATATATCCGCCAATGAACTTTGTGGGTGGGTAACAGTACAAATTAGTTCTCTTACATATCAAGCACAGACAATACACCGACATATATGTAATATTTTTAAACAATTTCCTCTTGTTGATATACAAGCATATAAAAAAAAGATTATTGTATTCTAAGAGTCACAAGGAAAAAGTAAATGTGTTGTAGAATGTTTGTTTCTCACAAGTAAGATTTGTTATGATAAGCGTGTTGAGGGACAGGAAGGGATGGAGGGATGGTCGAACTCGCGACCCATAGATTTGTAGTCTAACATTGTTAAATTTAGACCACTTCACAAGTTCTTGTGAAATTGATTCCTTTTTTGTCCGTTTATAGTTGATGTTGATATTGTTTTTATTGGTTGTTATTGTTGTTATACATATACATATTTAATACAGGTAACAGTAACAGACGCGGATCTTGGTGAAGACACTACTATAAGTTATGCATTAGATCAGTCATCGATTGGTACCGGGGATCATTTCATTATTAAAGATGGTATCATATATGCTACAGATGTTCTAACTGCTCTCGCCAATGGTTAGTCTTTCAGATGTTTACATCAATTAATGTGTTGTTTGCAATGCCATTTATTTAAAAAGATATAAGTGTAAAATGCAAGGAAAAAATCGTATATGTATTATTAACAACATGATACAGTATCGTGATATTGCTCATGATATTTTTAAACACATGACATGAATAACATTAGTAATTTAAATATACTTCTACTGCGAACTATGTTTAAATGTACTGTAATGTATTAATTGTATGTAGACTATTGACAGATAATATGAATATATACATGTATATTTGGAAGTATGTAGCTTTATGTACATAGTAAACGTTTATATGAATATATGATGCTCTAAATATATATATGCACACAGTCAGTAAATGTTGATATGAACGTGGAATACTGTAAATGTCTTTACACAGTAAATATTGATGTTTATGTTCACAGTAAATGTTGATATTAACGTGGAATGCTGTAAATGTCAATGTTGGTATAAAGAATGATTCCGTAAATGTCTGTACGCAGTAAATAATGATACCAAATGTGTTATTCTGTAAAGGTCCGTATATAGTAAATGATAGTAAATGTTGATATTAATGTTTTATTCTGAAAATGTCTGTACACAGTAAATGTTAATATAAAGTATAATTCTGTAAATGTTTGGACACAATAAATAATGATATTAATGTGTTATTCTGTAAATATCTCTACACAGTAAATGTTGATATAAAGTATAATTCTGAAAATGTTTGAACACAATAAATGATGACGTGTTATGACAGTTGTAAATGTGTGTACAGTGTATAAAGTAAATAATGATATTAACGTGTTATTCTGTAAATATCTCTACGCAATAAATGTTGGTATTAACGTGTTATTCTGTAAATGTGTATATAAAGTAAATGATGATATTAACGTGTTATTCTGTAAATGTCTGTACACAGTAAATGTTGATCTGTAAATGTCTGTATATAGTAAATGTTGATATTTATAGAGGGCACTAAAACACTGATTGTAAATGTCTGTATATAGTAAATGTTGATATTTATAGAGGGCACTAAAACACTGATTGTAAATGTCTATATATAGTAAATGTTGATATTTATAGAGGGTACTAAAACACTGATTGTGAATGCGACTGATGAAGATGGAAATTTTGCTACAGCGACAGTTACCATGACATTTTTAGATTCTACTGTTGTCAAACTTCCAACAACTGATAGAAACTGGGAATTTATTGGTATAGTCTTATTATAATCGTTTTAACCTGAACAAATTTAAGAAATGAAGACATGTAACCGTCTCATTTTGTTTGACAATATTTCATGTTGCATTGTTCAAGTCATACAACTGTGTCTGATACACCATTATCATTCAGTCGGGGCGTAAATATGTGACGAGACAAATGTAGCGGTCATTTACCAATATTTCATTGTTTTGGAATTTGTAAAGATAAACTCGATTCTTCCTTATTCAATGTCATATTCAATATTTTTACAATTCTGTCATAATGTTTCAGCTTTAGATCATTATTTGCAATGTTATTTTTTTCCAGAGGATCAAAGAAATATCACGTGGTTAACTATGTCTGTAGTTACTATAGCAACATGTTTACTTCTTGTCGTCTGCTGCATTATTCAAGTGTGTATGAGAAGAAAGACTCCTCTAATTGACTGGAGTAAAGTCCAGCAGTAAGTTTCCAACATTTTATATACATGCAGTTTTCTGATTTGTTTTGATAGTAACATACATTTGTTGTTTTTAACAAAAGCGAACAAAAACATGATACAGTATTATTGTTCGGTGGGATATTGTACCAGTACAGTACTAGCGGTTCATTATTGTATATTGGGATATTGTACGAGTGTAGAAACTATCTTAAAGTTCACACAAAACGGCCATCAACAGTAGGTCTAGTGTGACGATTTTGGATTTTTTTTCATGTAAGCCATTCATTAACTTTTGATATGATAGATATGAGTACATATAGAAGTTAGCGGTTAACTGATTAGATATAACTACACGAGGAAGTTAGTGGTTACCTGATTAGATATAAGTACATGAAGAAGCAAGTGGTTAATTGATGAGATATAAGTACATGAAGAAGTTTAGTGGTTAACTGATTAGATATAAGTACATGCAGATGTTAGTGGTTAACTGATTAGATATAAGTACATGAAGAAGTTTAGTGGTTACCTGATGAGATATAAGTACATGAAGAAGTTTAGTGGTTAACTGATTAGATATCAGTACATGCAGATGTTAATGGTTAACTGATTAGATATAAGTACATGAAGAAGTTTAGTGGTTAACTGATTAGATATAAGTACATGCAGATGTTAGTGGTTAACTGGTGAGATATAAGTACATGAAGAAGTTAGTGGTTAACTGATTACATATAAGTACATGCAGATGTTAGTGGTTAACTGATGAGATATAAGTACATGAAGAAGTTTAGTGGTTAACTGATTACATATAAGTACATGCAGATGTTAGTGGTTAACTGATTACATATAAGTACATGAAGAAGTTAGTGGTTAACTGTTTACATATAAGTACATGCAGATGTTAGTGGTTAACTGATTAGATATAAGTACATGAAGAAGTAAGTGGTTAACTGATTAAATATAAGTACATGCAGATGTTAGTGGTTAACTGATGAGATATAAGTACATGAAGAAGTTTAGTGGTTAACTGATTACATATAAGTACATGCAGATGTTAGTGGTTAACTGATTAGATATAAGTACATGAAGAAGTAAGTGGTTAACTGATTAAATATAAGTACATGCAGATGTTAGTGGTTAACTGATGAGATATAAGTACTTGAAGAAGTTAGTGGTTAACTGATTAGATATAAGTACATGTAGCTGTTAGTGGTTAACTGATTAGATATAAATACATGAAGAAGTAAGTGGTTAACTGATAAGATTTTACAACATTAAGAAGTTGGTGATTGACAAGATATTAGTACATGTAGAAGTTGTTATTTGATAATCGAGTCTTTAGGTAGGATATTTTTTTGTTTTGTTTGTCATTAAGCAGTTAACGAATATATCATTTATTATTCCATATACATGTATCATCAAACAAACATATACATGTATGATTAATAATTTCAGATATGAAAGTATCAGACAGTAAATAGATATAATCATATATATTATTTACAGGGCATTTAAAAGTAAACCGAAGCGTCAACTAGACAAGAAACGACGCCCAATGCCTTTTGGTAAACAAGAAGCACGTAAGAAAAATCCTGTATACATTTTCTTTTTTTTTTATAAATGATCATGTTTTAATAATAACTTTGAACTTTTCATTGAATAATCTTGTTTTTCATAGATAATTTTCTGACAAAAAATCTGTCAACACCAAGTTATATTATCTTTTTAAACGATGACCTATGAACTTTTGAGAAAACGTCAAAGTTTGTTTGCTCTTTTTTTAGCCCAATATCGACACGTGCATGCTAACGAGGTTCTGCTACCGTCACGTGTATTACTAGCAACACCAGCGCCGGTAGATGGTAACTCAATGAGGCCCGGCAGTGCTACAAGCGGACGAGTTACGGTAATTATAATTAAAAAAAATATCTTAGTGTACTATTTATTTAAGCTATATGGTAAAGGAACGAAAATAACTTGACGTGTGATAGATAGGGAAATTATTCCATAAGGTCAATATAATTGTCTGTCCGTTCATAGATTTGGGTTTTTAATTTTTGTGACTAGCAGTGAAATTTGTTATGTGAAAATAACTATAAAGAGACGAATCATAGCAATTATATTTCATTTTGATTGTTTGATTCATTTAAGGTAACTGAGGTGAGGGTGAACGATAGCAAATGGATGGATGGAACAAGTAAGAAATACAAATTTTCATCACTTGTTCTCTGAGATTTTTAATATTTTAATGTGTTTGATATATGTACATAAGAATTCTCTCCTTTTTGTTGTATACCTTTTTAGCTAAGTTACAGCTATAAAGTTAAAAATGGGAAAGAATAGTGCTATTAGTGTTGAAGCTTCTGCTAAAATTGTAAGTTTATACAAAAATTCCCTTTTTATCATAAAACAATTTACAAGAGAAATTGTGTCAGGATAAATGTCAATTTCTGGAATAATTTACTCAAATTAAGAAGACATTTCCAAATAGGACATTCCTATTTCATTCAATTTGGTAATCTTAAGCACATACCACTATGAATAAACACAAATGAATTTATAACTTTTGGAAAATTCATTTTGGTCATTCATTTCCGAAATAGAGATTGCATCACTTCAGTATAAATGATTGTTACCTTATGTTATGATAAATATATAACAAAATTGATACACATTTTGTATTTCAACAACAAAACATTTTTCCCAGAGGTGTAAAAGTATTTATGGATGACAATGTACATTTATGTTGTTTTACAGACAGCCCTGAACAGTCTGTTGCTCCTGTTAAATCTATAACCCGTCCTCGAATAGATGATTGGGAATATATGAATCCTAACAGACGCTCAACTACAGACACTGGCAGACTGAGTGCTGACGTCATGTATGGACCGGAACAATCGTCATTGAGTCAAGTCACAAGTTTGTCCAAACAACGTCGTAACACTTTACAGTATGTTTTCACTAGTCATATTTAATTTTCTTTTTTGAATTTAACACAGTTATTAATTACAGTGTTATGGTAAGACAATAACTGTATTATTGTTATAAACCATCTGTAATTTTAGCCTCACACGCAATAGTGTCTATGATATATGAGTCCCTAATTTAGCCTGATATGTCCGGGTTCCATGTGTTTCTGTTATATTGAAAGGGATACTTGTATAGATTATATTGTAATGCCTTATGTTATGTAATATAACTCACATGTTTACAAACTAATTAATTATCATTGAGGTCATAACTGTATGTATTAAATTATAATTTGAAGCAAATAAGAGTGGCAAAGTAATTGTGACATAAGTAATGATATTATTTTTAATTCAACAACGTATAATTTGTAACCAATGTAGTTTAAGCGATTGCAACATGCAATCTCCTAATATAAATCATTATTGGAGATCCAAACTTATCAATTTAGCATCGTTTTCAATATCATATTATCTCGGTCTATTTGGATATTCACCCCACTATCATACAATAATTGTATACTATTGTACGAACAGTGAGCACGTATCACACAATATAGTTCCCTTCGATAACGCACCGAAACTTCAAATTATCTCCTAATTTACGAATTCTGTGTAGTTAAAAATATATATCAAATGTTTTAGACGACAAACGCCGTCGATGTCAATACCAGTGTCACCATCACCAGTACAGTATGAAAACATTGATGACGACTTCAGATCTGAGAGAATTTCTATAGCGTCGCCGTCTACTGAAATACCAGATGAACCATATTACTAGATGACTTTATAACTACTAAATGTTATAATCTACCAATAATTAATGAAAACAGACTTTACTTTGTTAGTAAAAGTGTCTAGGAGCTTCTAGTTATTATTTTGTAATTGTTTGTTTGTTTGTTAAGACATGTTACACAACTATCATTTGTTGTTTTCTTAAAAACGTCATAATACAGTTTGACACATTTGTAAATTTAGCGTTTTATTAAACATGTTTGAAATTTATGTTTCATTGTAGTGCATCCAACATTGATCTTGACCAGTGTTCTTACATATACATGTATACTACATGAAGATCCTAGCCTTAAAATGTTTTATTGTCCCCAGCAAAGATCAATAGTTAGAGCAACATATTTGTAATCCAAGGACCGCTTGTTCGATCCTCGAGCGTGGCTAAATTTCTCCGTGACGAATGATCTCGGACATTGTGTCTACTGGTCATTTGTCTCTCACTGCTGATTCAGAAATCATGTAGGATTAGTAGTCCTTCAATTACAGAGAAGTCAGTAGTCAATGTGGCTAGATATCTAGGGAAGCCGTATAGGTGGACTGACATCTGGACTGACATCGACAATGATATAAAAGTGTTAAAATCGGCGTAAAATGATGAAATGTTACTGTGAGTAAACTTTGTTGGTTACTATAGTTACACCCTCGTATAATGTTTACTGATATCAATAATAAGAAGACAATAACTAGAGTTGTTAAGTTTTACTGTGAAAATATCAAGATACTTTACATATACAATACATATCTATATGAAAATAGTAGATATATTATTTGATCAACTACCATAGAGCAACAGTTTAACACTAACAGTAACAATATAATAAGAAACCTTTCTATAACAGTCAGCATATATGTTCAGAAAATCTTACCGTAAAAAATAACAACATACGTCTTAATACCACACATCTAACAAATTTAACTGTAGACACATGTGATTGCTGAAATTTACATAAGAAAGCGTGCTTTTATTTTGTATAATCATGATTATTAAAAATAAACCTGAGTGTTTATTAAATTTGTAACCGAATGTTCGTGGTGTATTACTGAGGACGACTCTTCCGTTGAAATGTATCATAAACAATTAATAAACTAACAGAGAGTGTAACTACCTTGAATATGAGAAAAAAGTACTTGCGAGAAATAAATGCCTAAGACTATACAACACGGATTCTGTTGTGTAGAACGTAAAGTACAGTCCACCGTGATATACACATATATATAGCTGACATATTAGATTAGTTTGACCAACCTGTAATTTGTATTGAACTGTTTAATCACGTGTTTGGACTAAAATTACCTACTAAACATATCAAATATCATAATACATTTTTATTCATATAGCAGTAAATCGTATATCATTAAAGGAAACAACAATATCATCACTAGAAATGTGTCATCATGCCACGGATGCCCCCGCATGCAGCCAAAATTTCAGATGTTATAATATTTAGTTCCAAATTTGTTTGCAACAAATTATTTTTTTCATTTGCAGTTCAAAAGCCTTAAAACTTTTCAATGTTAAACAAACCATTTTCATACAATGTTCAAAGCACTGAAATTATTTAGTCTTAACCTTTTGAAAATAGCATATTTCATATTTGTAGCCAAAATAATGGCTACATACATTTCCACAAAAGTATGAGTGCTGAAACTGAAAGTTCAAAATTTTTCCAACATTCAAGAAAGATAAGTTTGTCCAAAATCATTGAACCACGACCAAATTCAAACTTTCCACAAAAGTATGAGTTGCTGAAACTGAAAGTTCAAAATTTTTCCAACATTCAAGAAAGATAAGTTTGTCCAAAATCATTGAACCACGACCGAAAATTCAAACTTAAACTGCTTATTCCTAAGATGTATCTATATATTTTCAAAGTGAAAGGGACATAACTCTGCCAAAAAAATCAATCGAACCATGACCAAATTCCAACTTGACCTATCCCATTTCCTTGACATAATCCCATATGTCAAATATTGAGTTGAATATGTAAACACGTTGGTAGATACATAAACAGAAACTGTAAATTTCATATATTATTTTTTCAAAGTAACGGGGGCATTACTGCTGCCAAAAATCATTGATAACCATGACCATATTCGAACTTGGCCTGGGCATTCCAAAAACGTATCCATATGTTTAATTTGAGTTGAATGTGTTGTAACTGTTGGGGAGATAAATAAATAGAAACTGACAAAATTTCATATTCATTTTCAAAGTGAAAGGGCCATAAACTCTGCAAAAATCATTGAACCACAATCCCAAATTTGAACTTGACCTGCGCATTCCTTTGAATGTATCCAATATTCAAGGTTTGAGTTGAATGTGCTTGTAGGGCCGTGGGAGATAATGAATGAGCAACTGAAAATTTCATTATTATTTTAAGAGTAAAAGGGGCATAAACTCTGCCAAAAATCATCCCGAAGCCATGACCCAAAATATCGAACATTTCTGACCTGTAAGTTTTCCTCATGACATATCTCCATATGTCAAATTTGATGTTGAATGTGTGTCATACCGTTACTTTTCTAGATAATGACAGCGCGAAACTGATATGACCGGACATGACAAGATGAAACGGACATGACGGCAAGGACGGGAAATGACGGACGGCACGGAATACGGAAGGACGGAATGACGGAAGGACGGAAAGGTATACACTATATGCCTCCGGCCCATGTACTATGTGCGGGGCCATAAAAGCATAAATACCTTTTAATTGTCAATTAGAGATCTGGTTATGTTAGTTATCTATTTATGTAGTAAAAATGCAAAGAAATTCATTAAAAAGTACACACATATGTTGTCTTGACAGATGTGGTCATGCCCTTATTTTTCATAATTATTTATGTAATTATGGACGAATTGCTACATAAAATGAAGATATAAAATCTCTGCTTTATATACTCAATCTTAACCCTTCGTACGAAAATCAATTGTACATTAAAATAAACAATTTTTATTTACCCCGAAAATTTAATTGCAGAATTGGCGACACAACTACCAAACATAAAATACGTGATGTTAAACGAGTATATCTAATTGCCATTACCATTTAATAATTCTGCTCGTGAATCCACGGTGACCGACGTTGTAATCTTTAGCAAGTGATAAAATTCAAATATATTCTGCAATTGATTAACATTGCTAGTGATATCAGTAAAGTACAGTCGTGTATTTTTTGAAAGTATTGTGTACAGTAAACGTACAGTTAGGTCTTCATATATCATTAGTTTATAATTTCTGCAAGATCATTTATTACTATCAAATAGCAGCATGTATAGAAACAATCAAGATATGTAAACTACGACATTAATTATTTAATAAAATTTACAGTCTAATTTGTATAAACCCTCACATTGTCAAGTTTACAGCTTCATCTCAAATCTAATCAACTCTACAGACAAGTTTATATAACTCTTATATATTTCAAATATAGAGCCTCGTTTATATTATCTCTCATAATCAACCAATTTTACAACCTTATTTCTTTTAACACTCAAATTTAATCAAGTTTACAGCCTAGTTTATATTAACTCTCTCTCTCTCACATATTTGATCAAGTATACAGCATCATTTGTTATAAACTATATTAAGAAAGATTCAGCAAAATTAAAAAAAAACTTCAACCTGTCTGTCTGAACACTTTTATGATAAAGAAAAACATTATCTAGATACTAGACATGTTTTTGTAAAAGAAAACCGTATCTTGTATCAATAATTCCAGTACCAACTGACCAATATAGCTCTTAAAATTTCAATAGTTATCATGTTCTCCCCCACCCCCCTCCCCTTTCTGGTTTAACCGAATAACAACCAGTAAAGTTTGAATCTGTAACATTTAAAAGCCGTTTTGGTCACATGGTACTGAAAATATTGAATATACTCAAAGTGTTACAGACAGAGAGCTGTAAACAATATCATTGTCCAAGCTGCGAGGAAATATGTTGACAATATCAATACAAGATTTATAGGGATTTTATCAAGATACACTATAATATACAAGCCCATTCAACATTCTAGCAGCTAACAAAGTAACTATAAGTAATTCTGGAATGTATATTTACATAATTATTATGTTATAAGAAGATATTCTCCAAAACACCATATCTAGTACACATCCTTACACCAAAAGCTACAAGACCAGAATATAGGGAATGTTATACAATAGTTTATAGTAGACAATTTATACAAGTAGAAATAGTTATTATTGGAGGTGCAACAATATGACCATACCTGTATTGCAATGCATTATATATCTATAAGTTTTATGATGAAAATACAGTTGTTTTGGACTACAAAAGAACTGTATCCTTCTTATTCAATACTTTGTATACAACCCCTTAGCTTGTGCTATATGTCTAACATATAGCTACAGGTGTTTACTGCGTTTGTACATTTATATGTTTCTGTAACTTACAAAACATTGAGGGAAAAAATCTCTAAGTTTATTTGAGATGAACATAATAAAAGGTATATAATTTCACAATAAAATGTTCCCAAATTGAGATCACTGGCACTGGCTTAGGCTGCACATAAATTTTTAACAATCAATGATCCCGAAACAAACTGAAAACTATAACAGCACTATAAAGTATGGGACAACTTTTTACAGTTGTCAGGTCTTCATCAAAAAATAAAAAAAATGAATGTATTTGTAAATTTACAAAGTTGCAATTGAAACATTTTTGATCATATATAATATAAAACATCATAGCACATTTATGTATCAGTGGGCGCGGCATTGCAATACATCATTGCACCGGTATATTGTTGTACCGCTAGTAATTACATCTATATATTTGTGTATATTATAAGCTACAGGGTCTATAATAATACATAATAACTATCAAATTAGAATTTAGAAGTTCTGGTAATCATCTCACTTAAAATTGCTTCAAAAAAATAACCTACTTTATTATGCAAACAAAATAACATTTTGAGCAAAATTTAAGTTTTATTTGGACAGATTAAATTTACAAATCACGTTTTTAAATTTTCTTATATCAAAACAGTATGTTATATATCAGAAAAACATGAGTTAAAAACAAAAAGAAAAGTGACTTGGATAAATGAAACTATTTTGTGAGCGAAAATTTGAGTATACTTAATATTCACGAACACATTTCATAATATCAAATATAATCCACCAACAAAAAATTATATGAAAATCAAGACTTTGTAAAGAAATATGTGGAAACTTGCTGAGAAAAGAAAAATGAGTAAAAAAAACAACATTTGTTACAGTGTATTTTACTAAACAAAATCAACAAAGCTTGTTAACAATATGTCATCCTCGGTAAACCAGTCATTGGTTAATTTACAAAATGCAAAAGATTTAATCATATCTTCAGTAATATATTTAAACAAAATTTAACAGGGTTCTATGAAGTCTTCTATAATTATGAAAACTTAAGCATGGTTCTATGAATACTTTAAGAGGGTTTTATGAAGTGAAAAAGATGATTTTATGCAGCCTACAATTGGGTTTTATTGAATCTCAAACAGAGTTCTTAAAAGTTTTTAACTTAAACAGGGCTCTATAAAGTCTCTATTAGGGTTCTATGATGTCTTTCAAGGGATTTAATGAAGTCTATAATACAAGAAAAAGTTTCCATGAAGTCTTAAAAAAAGCATTGGGCAAAACTTCACATATTGTGTTGTAATAACACCATTCATAATATAACCTAAACATTGTGTAAGTTTGGATGGAGCATTTCCTATAACTCAAGTTACAGTACCAATGACAAGTTCTAAATCAATTTAACACACAAAAATTTATCCTACCAAGTATACAACCATATATATATAATACTCATTTATTAAGATTTAAAATATGTCCTTTCAGTAACCAAATAACTTTATATATAAGAAAAGAAAACATGTGAAAGGTTGTATTGGCAGGAAAAGTTTATAGTTACCATAGCAATGTAGAGAGATCATAAAGAATAATGATATGATTGACAACATCATAATATACAACCATTATAAGATACCAATATAATATAACCAGATAATACATAAACCTTACCTATCAGTTTATAACCAATTAATTCACGAATAAAGCTACAAATATATAACCAGATAATTCATGAATAAAGCTACCAGTATGTAACAAAATAATTCATGAATAAAACTACCAGTATAAAACCCGATAATTCATGAATAAAGCTACCAGTACATAACTGGCTAATTCATGAATAAAGCAACCAGTTTATAACTGGTTAATTCATTAACAGAGCTACCAGTATATAACCAGATAATTCATGAATAAAGCTATCAGTATATAACCAGATAATTCATGAACATAGCTGCCAGTATATAACTGGTTAATTCATTAACAAAGCTACCAGTTTATAACTGGCTAATTCATTAACAAAGCTACCAGTATATAACCAGATAATTCATGAATAAAGCTATCAGTATATAACCAGATAATTCATGAATAAAGCTACAAGTATATTACAAAATAATTCATGAATAAAGCTACCAGTATATAACTGGTTTATTCAAACAAAGCTACCAGTATATAACCAGATAATTCATAAATAAATCTACCAATATATAACTGGACAATTCATGAATAAAGCTACCAGTATATAACCAGATAATTCATGAATAAATCTACCAATATATAACTGGACAATTCATGAATAAAGCTACCAGTATATAACCAGATAATTCATGAACAAAGCTACCAATATATAACTGGACAATTCATGAATAAAGCTACCAGTATATAACCAGATAATTCATGAATAAATCTACCAGTATATAACCAGATAATTCATAAATAAATCTACCACCACTATATATAACCGGTTAATTTATGAATGAAGCTACCAATATAACTAGATAATACACAAATAAAGCTACCAATAAAGTATAACCAGACAATGCTTAATTAGGTCACTTATATGCTGACATTTTTATATTTGTAATAAAGACTTAATTATAAATCCAACCATTAGCATATTCTTCAGACTGGTTTTTATACTGACATCTTCTTCAGACTGGTTTTTATAATGACAAAAAATTGTATCTCTATTTTACACATGTCATCAATTTCATCACACATAGTTTTCATAGAAAACAACAAATTGACCCATGTCTAAATCTACAGTAAATATATAGACACCAAATATCTCAATCAACTGATTTAAACTTAAACATTGCAATATTTATTTTTATATAGACAAAAATTCCATGTAATTACATACATTCCCTTCACATTTGCAGAAAAATACAACAACAAAAAATATATAAAAAATATTGCAAATTGCAAAAAGTACCTGTACTCAAATAGGTGGGTTATCTTACCACAAATACAAAAAATAAACTGACCCATAAAAGAAATACAAAAATTAAAGTTATATCAAAACTAAAATATACAAAATGATTAATTTCAAAACAATATTTTGATTAAAGTGTAAGCTATATTTGATAATAATGATTTATACACCTAACATAAAATATAAATGTAGGAGTATCCAGCTTATCTAACTGAAACATATCTTCTGTACAACACTCTAGAGTTATCTAACCTTTAACTAACTTTGTTTTCTTTCTCAAAAATTGTCAATTTTGTAGGTATATTAAAAAAACACCAAATTGTACATGTTCAAAATTAAATCAAAATAACCCGATTTTTGGAAACTTTACAAGAAAATTAAATTATGAACAACAATGACAAACATTTGTCGTAAACCTAATCAAATACCATTAAGAAGTTAATGTGATATTGAATTGTTTATTTTATGTTTGTTTTTTTTTCTTTTAGTTTAACACTGGATTTCATCACAGACATATCGTGTACATGCAAAAACTTGATGATTCTTATCTAAAATGCAAACAAAAATAAGAGAATTACAGATCTACAGCTTATCTGAATAAAAAAGTTTATATATTTTCTATTTTTTACTTCCACTTATTATAAACCTAGATATACTTCAACAATTTTATCTCATCTATTTACATTGAAAAATACAAGTCTAGAAAGGGACTCTTTGTTTTGTGGTTGTTAACATTTGCAGCCTGTAAGAAAATATAGATAAAACAGAAAAAAACAAAAAGTTTCTAGTATACAACCTCAGTTGAAAAAACAACAACATTTTATTTGAGCTCAAAAATGAACAAATACAAGCACTAATCTTATGTTGTTGGATTTATCAACCAACACTTCATCAGATAACTGTATCTATGTACAGTTACCAACATTTTCTATTTTAATATGCCATATAACAACAACAACAAAATAGTTTATAAAATATTATCAAAGTTTCTATGATAACAAAACTATATTCACTATCAAAAACATTTTCAATATCAAATAGACACAGCAAATGTTGAAATATGAGTCATTTAATTCAACCAATTAGACAACATATGTATTTTAAGTCAATTGTTAAAATTTAGCTTTATGAAAAATTCTCCAGTGAAGGTAGTGCCACCTGACAACAAATTAAAACTAGCAGGTAAATAATTCATTTGAATATAGAATCTATATCTTACATAGTGTCTGTAGACAATATAACTAGATCTGAATATAGCTATGTTAAGTTCTGTTTAATGTTAATATGTAACAACTTATATAAGATCCTACACACCTATAGTTAAGGATATATAATAGACTTGGATATACATGTATATATCTATATCATTATAATAGAATATAAGAACAAAAAATATCAACATAGAAAATAACTTTATAAAAAATATCATATATCAGGGAGGTTACTGTATCAATAATATATGTAAGAAACTTATATAATTATGTAACAATATATAACCATAAAAACAAACAATGGGACATCACAATTATGCAATTTTATGAAAATATCATGGAATTCATATTTTGTATATATAACAAAATTAATACAAGACTTTTTCTCTAGCGAATGTTTTAATACATTGTTCTACCACTTGTAGAACAGCTGAGGCACTACTGTCTATAATATTGATCAGATCTTTACTGTTGATAGAACCAACACGAATCTCATTTGTTGTATATCCACTGTTCCTGATCCTTCTCACAATCTATAATATAAAATATAATCATTCTTGCATATCAGACAGGATTATCTTTAATATAAAATATAATCTTGAATATAAAATATAATCTTTAATATAAAATATAATCTATAATATAAAATATATAATCTTTATAAAGTATAATCATTCTTGCATATCAGACAAGATTATCTACTATTTACACCGGTGCTAGAAAAACGTGTCTAATATCTCCCCATATTAAACAAGACCAGTGATGCATGTATACAAGTAAAAATAGTACAGCATGTAAAACTTGCCCACTGTTTAACAAATTATTCAGGTTTTGACACACAGCCCAGGGATTTTCTCTCATAAAATATCAGTACTTGGTATTCCAGAAAATATTTACCATATGGTGAGTGCTGTAACTCAACTGTATGTATTAAATTTATATGTTAAATCAGCAGATTTAATGGACTCAGCCTATTTATATAATGCATTCCATTTGAATCAGTTGGTTATAGGTTACAAACTGAGTCTTCAGAAACTATTTTTTCTCAGTGCGTTGACTTAAAAATTTATTTTTTAAAACTCTGTATATAATCTAAACTTAACAATCATTCTAAGCTTCAACCATTATTATGTATTTCAGTAATAGTAAATAATACCTAAATCAACAAGTATAAGCTGTGCAGAATAAACTTAATATAATATCCTTACCTCAAATCCAAGTCCACAAATATTACTGGATTTTTTCGAATCAGGACATTTATAACATACCAGTGTCTTATATACTGTATTAGGAAACTGACAGTTATAGAAATATCCAATCAAAGACTTGCTGAGACTTTCAAATGCTAGATCTGCTTCAAAATGTATCAAATGTCCTAAAATAACAACAAATCATTTTTTTATAACACGACACTTGTCTTGTTAAAACTAGCCTTGTTATCACAATTCAGTTATCACATAACAATATATCAAACATTTTTTGCTTCTTTATGATTCTTGCTTTTTATATGAATCACTAAATTGGTAAAATATGTGTAAGTAAAATAATATAACAAACAGATTTTTTTTTATGGAGAACAGTGGTTCAGTGGTACAAAATCACTTTGGGATTTAAAGACTCTAAGCTTTGGCTAGATCATGGACCACTGCATTATTTCCATGAGCAAGAAATTTACTCTACAATACTGAACTTCACCCAGGTTTAAATGGGTAGCTAAGAACGCTGTATGATTCAATGGAACCACCTGATAAAAACTGTCTAAAAAAAAATTCATCTATAAACTAAAATTAGCTTCAATGCAGATAAACCTAATATTAGACATATAAACATGTAAAATAATGTTACCTTTATATCCTAGATAACCATGTTGAGGCTGCATCATCTTTGTTAATGCCCACATTAATATATACTCTACTTGAACTTTCTGGTTCCTGGTAAACTCTACAACTTCTGTAACCAGACTGTCTCGTTTCTTTATAGTCAGTTCACTTGTTTTCATAACCGGTGGCATAGATACAGTCACCAATCCTATAGTCATATATATATATATACATTATAAAGTCATAGCTTCATAGTAAAATTATTCTGTATTAACTTGTTCAATGTGATACAATGCTGTAATTCTAGTTTGTGTTAAAATAATTGAAATGTAACCGTGATAATATTTAATTGAAAGTATTTATTTGCACTGGATAAAGGCTCTCTATGTCATGTCACCAACAAAGGAGATCACAATGGAAATAAGAGTCTCTCTTTTTTGTGCTATCCTTGATACTGGTGTGCATGTCGTGGCTTATTTACTCACATGTATGTTTTAAATGTTTGTATCATACATGTTGTTTTAAATGTCCATGTATATCATGTATTCTATACCAAAATAAATCTATCTATCTAATCTATACTTAAATAACTGTTTGCAGATATTAGTTTAAAGCCATACTTAAATAATAATTTATAATAATGAGACAAGCACTTTAAAAAAATCACAGCCTGAAAATATGGCTTTAAAAATATGGCTTTGCAGTTTTGCAAACAAAAACCTGCTATTCTTTATAAATGTACAAATATCCTAGAATTAACAACAAAAGGTTTTGGTTATGATATATAATTTCAAACTTAGATTTCTTTTGAAAGAAGGATGAACTGATGAATCAAATTTATGAACAGAAGAATTATTCCTAACATTGGCATATACTTATGTCAAATTCTATTGCAAGGAAATATATCAGAATAACTTTCTCTACAACGTTCCTAAAACATGTAAATGTTTTACTTTAAACCTACTAGTGGTACAGGTATGACATTTTTGTAAATAGTGTTGAATATGTTTCTATGATTATAATTATGTATGTGTATACCTTTCAGACCACCATCACTAGTAATGTTCAGGTATTTCTGTACTGGAAATGTTTCACTTTGTATAGCTTTCACCTCTGATGTCTTCAATGTCCTTGACACAGTTGGTGGAATGTGGTAAAGCTGCAAAACATATCAATAATAAATGTAGCTTTTCTTCCTTCTATTCTCAACTTTGTTTTAGTTGTATATATAAATCAATTGAAAAACCAATTAAGGTCATCACAGGACACCTTGAAATTTTGTAAATATGTAAATATTATTATTATATTATTACCTGTTACAAAGATACTGTTATCTTACATACAATTATACTATATAAAATTTACCATTAAGGAAAAAAATTATTTAAATAATACCATTTAAGATATACTTCATATCATGCAATATAGCCTATCAACCTGTGCTTTAACTCAACATTTTAACATACTTACTAGAGAGTATAATACTGTATGCATTGATAAAGAATATTAAAATATTTAAGTAAAACAGTATTTGGTTTATACAGAATTTATTTTGAGTTTGATTGGGTAGGAAGCTATAAGCTAATTGACACACTTTCGGATCCCTTCCTGGAACCAACCAGTTCTCAGCAATGAGGGTAAAGTTTCTTACTCATGGAAACAACGACTTTCCCACTACCCACACGGCTAGCCATCCTAAAATTACTAGTTTGACAAGTTCACCAATCCGCCATGCCGCCACAGTATTTATCATACACCCATGCCAAATATGTGGTATTGCACAACCTTACATATATTCTGATGTGATATCTTGTGTTATACTAAAATCTACACCAGTTGTGTATATACAATGTATATTATATAAGTGGTGTAATACCATTATTCAATGTATATTGCTATTACAAACATGCTATAATATAAGATGCTATATTAACTTACACCTAACACTCTGTCTAAATGGTAAGAAGCAAGGTATGCTAGATGATAATATTTTGGTCCCTTCTCTGCTATAAACTCTCCTTTAGTCAATCCTAATGTATTCTTGTCAAACTGGAATCTAAAACGTCCCCCTCTTACAGAACTAGAGGCAAGTTGTGACGGACCGAGATATCTAACTATCTTTGTTGACTCAGCGTATGTCTTCCAGTCTTCTTCTGATGTACCTACATACATACATACATTATTATAATACATACATTTTAATATTCATACATTATTATAATACATACATTCTAATATTCATACATTATCATAATATTCATACATTATTAGAGCTGCCATTGATTCAAGGCAAGACATATCAATGATATATCTAAATCGGATGACAAATATCAACGATACACCAATATATAGATAATTACCTATAATTACTTGTCAGTCATACACTTTTATACCTGTTTAAATGATTTCAGTTTAAAACATGTTCTGTACAGTGTCATGTTTATAAAAGCCCATTGCATAATTTTGATCCAGACCCTTTTTTTTTGTCATCATATATTCACTGCTGTGAAATATTTACACTTTGTAACAACAGATACATTTTGTAATATAAGATATGGACACCTCAGCTTCTGGATATGTTTTGGGTGAATTTTCCTAATTGCTAGACATTTAATTGATAAGTAAAAATTATTGATTCTTTTAAATGTGTATCCATTATGACAGAAATATCAACAATACATCAATATTGTTTCTATCAAAGACAGCTCTATACATTATCATAATATTCATAAAATAATAATTATGATATCCATGCATTATTTTCACTTCAATTAATCATTTTTGTAACCCTCCAAACATTTTAGACAGCCATCTGTGACATACTGTAAAACACTTATTTTTCGCGAGAACCTTATTTCGCGAATTTGAGGCAAAATGTCCAAAATAATTTTTTTGCGTCAACATGAATTCGCGTCTTCCCGAAAAATGTGAAACCGGAAACCCGATGTCATTCGGATATTTTCTGTCCGTTCACTAACTTTGCGTTGTTTAATGTGCGACAAATGCATTTATATCTGTATTGATTTTTCTGATAGCTTGCTTATCTTCTTGTTAAGTGAAACCGTCTGTCTAAAAATATGTCAATAAAGTTTGATAATTATTTGATATGTGTTCACTGTGTTTGTCATGTAATTTGTCCCTGATTATACTCTGTGCCTCAAGCATTGCTACTAGTTATACTAGTATTGAATGTTTCGAAAGTTTCACTGATTAGCCATTCAAAGGCAAGCAGACGAAAATCAATTAAACGGTACTGTAATTTGCCTAATCTGTAGTAAACGATTATGTTTACCCTCCGGCTTAAACTGTAGTACAATACAATAGAAATGTTACTAACAACTCGCAGGTGCTACAGTATTTGTACCAAAATTAAATTAATCCATTAGGTTGGACAGATTTTCACAATAACTAGAACAATCTGTAGAAATACCATTAAAGTTTTGTGAGACACATTAATTTGTTTATACTTAACTCTCGTGCAAGTCATAGTAACCTTCCTTGACACAGGTAATATGCAGCGAAGAAGTTTTTTTCCAATTCCTCAATAATACCAAATTGTTACAGGTAAATATTTAATACTAGTAATCTGTACGATATGTATATGCTGCAACACTTGAATAGCTACATGATGTAACTAGAACTGGTTTCGATACTTTCCCGCAGATATATATCCATGTGTACCCATTTTCGGATAGTGTTCATTTTCGGACAAGTGTATAGACAAAGTGAAATATTCGCGAGAAATATGAATTCACGTCTTAGAAACTTCGCGAATATTAGCAAAAATAAATTTCTCGCGAATAATAAATGTTTTATAGTAATAATATATGTTGTCTGTTTGGTTTGAGAGCAGTATTTATCATTATAATACAAAGATTGTTCATGTATCCCAACCCATTACCTCCTCAAGTGATTGCAACATTTCTATATAGATCTACAGAATCTAAAACAATAGTATGAATAGCATTAAAACACTTATCTTCATAAAATAGTCATGGTAAAAATATGAACCTGTGTGAAGATCAATACATATATCTTTTCACCTAATACTTTCTATACTAAGTATAGCAGACCAATGTCTATAACAGCAATGTAACATTTATAGCATAATGTATGTTATAAAGAAATATAACAATTAACTCACCTCTAAGACCTAGATGTATAAACAGCCTTTTTTCACGTCTTATTCTTGCACTCTTTGTAGTGTTGGCAACCTTAGTGAAACATGATTTAGAATTTGTATTTTCTGTTTTTACAGCCTCCACTTTGGTTTCTTCTTTCTGTTCAACCAGTTTGCCTGCATTGTCTGCATTGTTGCCAGCATTGTTGGCTGCATCACTTATACGTTCAACATAATCCACTTTTTTGCGTTTGTTCTTTTTAAACAATGTTGCCCCATAATTTGGATCAGGACTTCCAGACAACGAGTTCTTCATTACCATAGTCATCACAGCTGTAATTGTAGTATAATATAATGTTAAAATGAAAACTCAAGTTTAATGAAATATTAATATGTAAGAAGTAACAAATGCACCTAACACATTTAACCAGCTACACATGCAATTAAAATTATCATTAGCAATTATCATTGGCAATTATCATTATCACTATTAATTATCATTCTCATAAGCATCAGCAATTATTGTTATCATTATCAAACAGCAGAGATTATCGTTAAATAATGTCACAATGTTAAACAGACAGTTACAGGCAAATTATTTTCACACAAAGAAATATTTGCAGAAATTATTAAACAAATGCAAAAAAGAAATCATCATTAATTAGATTACTTTGCTATTTTAAGTTGAAAATAATATTAAAGAAATATATATATGGAATCAAGCCTAATCTATATTAAGCTGTAAAATAGAGTAAACAAATTCATGCAGTTAAAGTTTAACAAAGTAAATAAGAAAATAAAGCCATTATAAAAATTACAAGATTAACAATATAAGTTCATGCCATGCAGTATTTCTTGTATACAAGATGGCTCCTACTGTAAATAATTCAGAGTTTTTAACTTGATGTTTATATTGCAATCTAATAATTTCGTGACCATGCATAAATATATCTGAATCATACACTAAATTTCTGTCTGTTCTAACTGGCAATGATTTTAATCATTATTAAGAAAAAAAAGAACAACAACAAAATATTTTCTGTATTTAGTTTAAAAAAAATTCTGAGAAGGAGAATACACTTATTTTATAACTCTGCATTAATAATTTATGTAACTTAAATTTGTTTACTTCCAGTTGACTTGTATTAGTTTGATTTTGGAACTATTTGTGAAATTCTGCATCTTACTGAGTTAGTGGTCACATGACATATATTGCTGGCAGATATACATGTCATTATCATAATTATCACTTCCTGTGGCGACGGTAAAAAAACCCAAACATTAATACTGTACTTACATTATAAATTAACATCATACATGTTAATAAGCAGACACTATTGAAAGTAGGAAGTCAATTTATACAAGTATAAAGTATGCATGTATTTAATATAACTTACTAAGTAAACGTAATTCAACTTTTAGCTAAACAGATCTACAGACCAAAATAACAATTTATACTGCAAATTTGAGTTTTCTTTCACAGAAAATTAATACTTGACATAACTTGATTTTATGAATATTTTGTAAATTTATGAACATGAGTGGAAGGACAATATTTTCTCTACATTTCCTGAATCAGACCATTGTTTCACAAAGCTGAAATAGTATAGCTTGTAACATGCTGAAAAAAATGAATTACATAAAAAAAATTGATGATAAAACACAAACATAACATGTGAACAGGACACCCTACATGTGAACATTACACACTGGTAAACATTACATATACATGAACATTAAACATATATGAACATGACTCATGTTAAAAAGAACTGGCTTATGAAAAAGTTATATATGTAAATTTAACAAGAATTTATTTCATTAAAAAACTCTCAAGGTTTGTAAAAATGGGTCAAAGACAGAAAATGCTGGGTTGCATTTGTATAACAAACATCATGATGCTGTGATGTTATAAAAAAAATTTACCAATGACCATTAATGTTGAAAATTTAACTAAGTCAGTTAACAGAAAGTGAATGAGCAACAGACCTGAAATCGAATCCAACAGTATAGGACCACATGTCAATTTTGTATGCAAAATATCAAAAGGCTGTTTTAAGTAGTTGCTGAGAAAACTGTTACGAAAATTTCCTACCAATGATAATTTATGTCGAAAATTTAACTAAGTCGGTTAACAGGAAGTGAAAAGGCGACAGATCTGAAATCAAATCACACAGTATGGGACCATGTGTCAATGCTGTATGCCAAATATCAAGAGGCTTTGATTGGTAGTTGCTGAGAAAACTGTTACGAAAAGTTTTCAATGCCCGCCCGCCTCCCATCGCCCATTCACCATACTAAAACCCCTGTACTAAAGGTCTTTCACTATTTTGTTTTATAAACTGTCTTATATTTATTTTTACCAAGGTATCTTAATATCAAAATATTTAATACAAAGGTTAGAGCGTTAGACTTGTAATTTAAACATGGTAGGTTTGATTACCGGGATGGCCAGCTAAAATTACTAAACAGTCTTTCGAATGAGACTTTAAATCAAGGTCCTGTGAACACTTGACATACAAAAGAACCAGGAGAAGCTTCTGAAATTGGAGCATCTTTCTATTCCAATATCTAAAATGACCAATACTCTTTTGAAGGATTCCCTCATATTGGCGACTGATGCCAAGTATAATAAACTGAGATACACACTAACTATGGTAAGTTTTTAAAAGTTGTCTATTCATCTGTTTAGTTTTCAAATTCTAGTCATTTTCTGCAATATACAATGACATGTATTAAATCTTCCAAACATTAAGATTATTATGTTTCTTTTATATTTTATACTGCCTAGAAAATGTAACTTATAAAATAACATGAGAAAAGATGAATAAATTATAATTGTGATAATCATCAACCTAACAACACCTGGGAAAACTGGAACATTACAAATACAAACACAGAATGATATAGTAGGGGAAATCACTCTGGAGACTAATATTACCACAAAATCACTTCCAGTTAACTAAACCAGACTGACAAAAATAAAAAATAAAATCTTTACTAACAGACTAGACCAAAAAAAGTAAAACTGATTTTTTTTTCTTTTTTGAAATTTTGATAACATTAACTTTTAATATTTTTTTTATATTTAAATTAACAACAGAGCTTTACTGGTACAAGGGATTTCAGTATAATCATTATATACTACAATAGAGTGACCAACAATTCAGAAACCAGACTGTGTGTCACTTGTACAGGTGTATTGTACTCACCACCGACATTCATGTTGAACAATTTAACTAAACTAAATTGTATATCACCAACAATAATTATTATTTACTACAGTAAATACACACTGTCTGTGTGTGCGAACATGAACTACATTTATAAACTGTTAGAGTGTTACTGTAAGAGTTAATATATACCATGAGAACAAAATGTTAAAGTATTGTACTTCAGACAGACAAAAAGGGACTTATAACTTCTTACAATATACCAAGCTGTTATTTTTAGTGAAATTAAAATGCACTTATGAGGGAATATTCCAGTAATATTGTGAAGTATTCTATATACTCACAGTCTACTCAAATCATGTTTTTGTCTTCTTGTGAATAATGAATTGTATATCCAATGTAGGGCCCTTTTGCTATTTGTTAGTTCGAAATTAATTTGTTTCTCTGTATATTTACATGTATATATTAGCAATAAAATATGTTTAAACTAAACTATCCAATGTACAATACTTTAACCTGCATAAGGAACATTGAAATGTGTCAAACTATACTAATTGTAGAGTAGTTAACTAAAAACTTTGATGGTCAATCAAGTTTGATGATGAACTAAAGTTTAAAGTCACAAAATAGTGATAAATTATTTGATCTAGGTGAGTTCAAATAAATTTGAGGATAAAATTGGTAAAATTGTAACAAAGTCCAATCACAGTCTACCAATCTTGTGTTTACATGTAACTTTCAAGTTGCAACATTTAGTATCACTTCCAAAAATACCTACTACAGTAGATAATAGATTACAAAGGACATAAAAAGTCAAAATATTTCTACATTGAGTGATTTAATTACTTTGAACATTCAATGAGGAAAGAATTGTTAAATTTTGCAATTTATATGATACATGGCAATTAATAAAACACTTAGTAAATTTAACATAAACTACTTGGCAATTTATAGAATACTTGGCAATAAATATAATAATTGGCCATTTGTATAATTGGCCATTCATGTAATACTTGGCAATTAATGTAATACTTGGCAATTTATACAATTTTTGGCAATTAATAAAAAACCTTGGTAATTTATATAAAAGTTGGCAATTTAATTCATTAATGCAGCTTTATATAAACAAGCAAAATGGATATATCAAACTGCAATATAAATATTTGTTTATAATATACATATAGCATGATAACTCAAATGCCATCAAAGTTATAAAAGACTAAAAATAGGACAAGATATGACATGAAAGAAAATCGCTCACCTTGCTACTTTAACATTAACATTAGAATATTTCAAAGAGATTTTTATAAAATCATTACATGAAGATTTACACATTTCATGTCCTGACAACCAATGAATAATTGTTATTTTTAAAGGGTGCCATTGCTGTTTTGTAATTGATAAACTTTTTCTTTTCAAAAGCATTGGTCCAGTAAATGTTTGGGGCTGACGGATCGTTCATTTTAATGCTAGGAGGCCTTATGTGCCATGTAAGGACTGAAAATTTCTTCTTTCATTTTACTTAGTAATAATAAAATTTCAAAATGTAAAATATTTTGACACATAAGGTTTAACATGAAGATCTTTCTACAAGGTAGCAGCTTGAAATACAATTAATTCAGCAAGATAACCGGTTGGTAACTGAAATTTCTACTGGACATTTGATGATCACAATATTACCCAACAGAACACTGTTATATCCTGGTGAGCTTGCAGAAAGAAAGATAAGAAGAAAAAAAAAACAGGAAGAAAAGTGAGAGAAAAATCTCATGCTTTCTCATGTAAAAATAAATGATTACAACAGTAACTGGTTTGGTTAACTATATTAGAATATACCATCCGATTCTGGGTGAGATGAAAAGATGATGAACGAGGCACAATTATCATCCCTGTCACACAGAGACTTGGCCTCGTCTAAGCTGTTCACTGTAAGCACGCAGCCCCATGATACACGAGACTTCCCGCATGAGTAGTCATAACGGCCTAGTGGTTATTGTAAGATATATGCAATATGTATAATACACGTGTTAACACACTCTATAACACAACATATATATTAATAATTACACAAGCAACATTCCCTGAAACATAAGAAAAGGTTTTCACATGTATACACAAAAAATATATTATACTTTTTCCCCACATTAATAGCATTTGACAAGACAAACATATCCCAAATATGACGCCAAGCATAGACTATAAGAATTAATGAATAAGATACATAAAGATGAAACTGAAGTGGAGAAAAGGTAATAAATATAATTTCATCATCAAGTCCTGTGGTACTGAAATATTCAAAGACTATAAAATTCTAACTAGCATAAATCTTGTCCGAATGTTTCCACGTCTCCTGTCACTTTAAACATCTCTGTATGAAATGTGCCAAGCATTAACTATAGTAAGCTTGTGATTTTTTTCTGATTATTGTTTTTCTTGTGAAAGCATATAAAGTGCAAAAAAAGGTATTGGCTTTCGAAAATTATTTGTAATTAATGTTTTCTTACTGCACTCAAAAAATTTGATATGGATGAAAGTGAAAACTATCAACAATAGCTATTTCACTATCTAAGCTACTGTCCTTAAGTACAGTATTCAGTGGAGTGATTTCAACATTATCTACTTGTCGGATTAAATGAAGATATCTTGTTTTTCCACAATATTTCCAGCAAATTATAGTAAATATTTCATCATCAGTATTCTGTACCATTTATAGAGTTGGGAAGAAATGCTGACAAATTTGGGAAAAAAAACAACAATAGGGACACTTGCAGTATTCATGACTGTCAGTGAAATTCTGTTAAGTATTGGATGAATCACATGGCAAATAAAACAAATAAATTATTACATATATTTGAATGAAATGATAGCCATATTTTCTGCTGACCTACATGTAGCTCCGTCCTTTTGACAAAGAGAAATTATTTTAAAGCTTAAACTCAATCTCAAGTTTATATAATATTATAAATATATCCACAGGCAAAATTTACCATCACCTTACTCCCAATATACATTGTATATAATTATGTAAGAAGGCTCTGGGAAATACTTGAAGTTGAAACTCAATAAAGGTTTAAGAATCAAAAGTGTTATATTGGGACTGCCTAAAAATCTAAATAGAAAAAAATATTCACTTGTGAATTAACCTTTTCCGTTGTTGTTGTATATAACCAGGTTAGTGGGAAAAAAAAGAGGAAAGTTTACATTAACTGAACATATATTAACAGAGGAAAATTATTATATTATTATAATATCTAACAGATGGGGATATAATGATAGGGGATATGATGATATTATAACATGTACTTTTAAGGATCACAAACATGGATATTAACCAGACCAAATTATTGTTTTAGAAATATAAAAAAACTTCAATATTTGAGTTAACCATCACATTTTTACATGCGTTAGACATAGAAATATAGCATAAATTGAGCAGAAAACATTATTTGTTTACATAAATTACAGTATACTAATTGGACATCTTTATTAATTGTCACATAGCAACCTATAAAGTTAACTGATGCTACATGTAGATATAACACATACCTGGAAAGTTAGCATTATTTTGTCTAATGTAGGAATTTTTGCCGTCATATCCTTGTTGCATTTCCTGTAAAATATGAAATACAGAATAAATAATGTATTTTAATTATCCCAGTGTTTTTAGTTATGTATTAACGGTACATTGTGTTAATCTATATTCAGATTATTCATGCATATTGTAAATGGTTGAGTTCGATTGGGCAATCATTTTCCAATCTTGTTGAATGTTCAAAATATATTTATATGTAATTTATGGGATAAAATTAATTCTAATATTAAAGAAAAACATTTAACAGCAGCATTTATTTGTAGTAATTTACTCAAATAAACACACGTACAAGTATCATTCTATAGATATTCAGGTTACATGCACCACAGCTGTAATTTAAGCCATCCGGGTAAACATCATCTATTTATTGACTTGCATATTTATTTATTTTCATCGTTACTAAAGGCGACAAATAAACAATATTAACATAACAAACAAATCGGTTACAAAACCACTAATTTTGTATCAATTAACCTTAATTGCCTTTATCACTATCACAAGGTGTTAAAAACATGTGTCACCAGCTGTCACTTATTTAGAACATGTCGACCCACAACTTTTGTTGTCTTTTTATTTTCGACCAAAAAGGTGTGATTTTAACAATGTTTCTGCCGAAAGGACCAAAGATCAGGTTTGAAAGTCTGAACGATCGGTGTTCGAGCGATCCGAGGTAGAACAATATATCTTATATAGGAATTTTGCCGGGACTGGGCGATGAGTTCGAGCGAAGGGAGGTATTCGAGCGACCCGAGTTCGAGCGAATGAACTGTAGTTCACCTCCACTGTACATAAACTGTGATGTAAATGAAATAAGTAAAAATATGTCTTATCAAGATTTCTCTTCTGCTTATGTTAACAAGAGCTGTCACAGGAGACAGCGAAGCTCGACTAATAAAATACTGGACGCAGTAAGGAGGACAAAACTATGAAAGAAAAATCAATTATGTATAATTATGTATTAAGTTATAGTAAAAAAATAACATTTGTTAACATAAATTCCAAGATCAAGGGGAATAATTCTAGAAATAGTCATGCTAGAGTTATGGACCTTACCACACAACATTTGTGTAATGATAAGAAATATATATTTGAAGTTTGAAGTAGATACCTTAAAAAATAAAGAAGTTATTATATTTCTTAAAGAAAACCTAAGTTCAAAGAGAGATAAATCTGTAAATATTGCTTCAAGAGTTATGAACATTGTCACATAAAATGTAATTGATGATAAGGAATAAGTATTTGAAGTTTGAGGTAGATACCTTTAAAAATAAAAAAGTTAAAATAAAAAATAACATTTTTCTAGTAAATAAATCTAAGTTTATGGGGAGATAATTCTTGCAATATTGGTGCTATGAACCTTGTCACATAAGATGTGGATTATGATAACGTAAATACATTTGAAGTATGAAGTTGATCCCTTTAGAAATAAATAAGTTACAGTCAAAAATAATATTTTTTATGGAAAATTCTAAGTTCAAAGGGAGATTAATCTGAAAATATTGGTGCTAGAGTTATGAACCTTGTCACATAAGATGGGGATGATGATAACGTAAATATATTTGAAGTATGAGGTTGATCCCTTAAGAAATAAAGAAGAAACAGTAAGAAATAGTATTTTTTAAGGAAAATTCTAAGTTCAAGGGGAGATAAATCTGAAAATATTGGTGCTAGAGTTATGAACCTTATCACATAAGATGGGGATGATGATAATGTACATATATTTGAAGTATGAGGTTGATCCCTTAAGAAATAAAGAAGTATCAGTAAAAAATAGTATTTTTTAAGGAAAATTCTAAGTTCAAGGGGAGATAAATCTGAAAATATTGGTGCTAGAGTTATGAACCTTGTCACATAAGATGTGGTTGATGATAAGGAACATATATTTGAAGTTTGAAGTTGATACCTTAAGACATGACAAAGTTATAGTGAAAAATATTTTACTGCACCAAAACTTTAATCTAAAATCTGGACGCGGACGCCGACGCCGGGGCGAGTAGGACAGCTCTCCATATACTTCGTATAGTCGAGCTAAAAATCAGTGCCAATGATATGACAATTCAAATACATAAATTTCATGCTTTATTATTGATATCCAATTTTATTTTATACTTATAATAAAACTGAACATATAATAAACTCATCATCAGATAACCATGGCTGAGTAACATTTAATCAAGCTGTGTGTAAAATTAATTGATTTGCGTAGATATACAAGAACAGGTGCGTAAAAATTGACCAATAAAATCATGTTTAACAAAATTTATATTCTTCAACGGCAAAAGTAAAAACTATCAGTAACAGTAAATTTTCTATGCTTTTTTGTTGGAAATTGTATAACTTTTTAATATTTAACTTTTCACAGCTGAATTTAATTGGTTGCCACAATTTTTTTGCAATACCGAACATCGTATAGAATGAGCATTTTGATTGGTTTTAGTTGAAACATATATAAATTTGTGAGGCAAACAATGAAATACCTGTCTTTGACACACCTGTAATCAACTGGATATTGGCCAAAAAACCCATGACTGATAAATGTAAATGGTTGACTGTGGGTATCCAACAATGAATTAAACTGTAAATATTATACTAGAACTCAGCGAGTCAGATGTGTCACCTTGTGAACAATATAGTTTAGGAGAAATGGCCAGGACTAAAATGAAATATGAAAACTAACAAAGGGCAATAACTCAAAAAACAATAAGTGCAGAGCAGCAGTTTCTGTGACAAGCTTTTATGGGACGCCGACTCCGACGCTGACAAAAGAACCCCCTATATGTCGCCTTTTCAAGGCAACACAATAAACTGTATATAACTATATATTATAAAACTGTATATACTTGAACTGTATCCTGATTATGTTGTACAACACTGTCTTGTTGTCTTTCTCTGTTTTCTCTCTCTATCTCTCTCTGTACGTTCCTTTGTCTGTCCATCTCTTGTACTTTATCAGCTACAATTTATAAATAAAACTTAACATTCAAAATATCACTGAACATTGTATGATCTTAAATATATAAATGGAACATTTATCATTTTAACTTCTCAATCAAATTTCAACTAGATTTCCTAAATACAGGTTTCACTGTGTAATACTTTTAACTTGAGTGATATAAAATAAAGAAGATATGTTCATAATATACAGTATCCTTATCCCTGATGATAGATCTGCTAATGAAATAAAACAAGTAATGCTCATACTCATGGTTTAAAGATTTCAAAACATGTTCCCATCTAGAAATATGTTGACTGTCAAAGAAACGGCTTTAGCTGATAGAATCAAAATGGTCAAAATCTAAAAATGTCACAACAGTATTAAGCTATGACAGCCTGCACATCCAACTCTGTATTTTAAACTTACAACTTTCCAAGCTTTGTGATAAAAGTCCAATTCAATTTCTCATACTAAATGAAAATCCATCATCATCTTACAATAACAAGAGCTGTAGGTAAGACAACTTGCTTGAACCTTCTCAATTCTTAATAGTAAAACAAGAACCTTGATAACGTAGAATTTTCTAAGTTCAAAAAGGGCCATAATTTTTTCAAAATCCACATTGGGACCTTGAAAAGATACATCGTAGTATGGTCTCAAACAAGTATGCAAAATTTTAAACCATTACAAACAGTAGTTTTGGAGGTAACAAACCTGCATGCAAAAACATGACCAAAATGTGACGTCAACGCTGACACCGACGTTTGGGTGAGTGCAATAGCTCTCCCTATTCTTGGAATAGTCAAGCTTAACAGTAATTTAACTTACCAAAAATATTGGTAAAAGTTGATGAAGGATTTTTTTCTAGAAAAATACATTAAATACTTTCTATACTTTCTTTGTATTATTGTATCAATTATCATTCTAACACTATATGATGTACATAATTCAATTTATTAGCTATGTGTAACAGTATTATGTATTATTCTCTACCTTGTTGTACAGTGTATACTAGTTTTGCTGTTGCATTGTGCATAAATTTTTTTGTGACACAACCAGATGTTAATCTTTTTGAAATTATATTATTTATCTAGGGCAATGGCTAAGAATTGCTTAACAATAACTGTGACTCTTTAAAATGAACTGTTTCAAAAAGTAAGTTGCACAAGTGTATTTTTATTATCAGCTGAATGGAACTTGTACTGGTGGGTACAATTTTGTCGTGTTGGCTTCATTGTTGTAAAGATTTATCATTACAAATCAACTGCAGAGATTACATACCACCTCCTTTCCTTTTTTCTAGCCAGTTGAGAACTTCCTTCGGTGTAAGTTTCAGAATTTGAAGACTTGCAAGTAATTTTTTAGTTTCCTCTCCCTCAGGTGAGTACTGGAACAACAGTGAGAGAACTGACTGTTGTAGCAGATACAAGTTTTTCATCATGTTACGACCTTTACACATCTTCTCCTCACATGATATAACTGTAATATATATAAACATTTCTTGTCTGAAACAGCTGTTAGACAATATATATATTATCGTTAAAAAGTATTTACAGGAAAGTAAAGTTAAAATTTGATAAAAAAAACAACAACATAATAATGTTAAATATCAAGACAACAAATTCTACTAAATTTGATTTCAGTACATCTTCATCAGAAATGAAAATCAACAACATACAAAGATGATGTAACATACGTTTAGGCAGTAATGTCAACTTGAATTTTAGTGTACATAAATATAAATTTAGATCTAAGGTAGATCCATTATAGGTTTCAGAGTAAAATTAATTTTCCATATAGAAAAATTGTTATAAAAACCAAAATATTTACGTTGTATCATAATAAGGAAAAGTGAGGTAATATAATTACAAGAAAAATCACACCTTAAAGCAAATGTTATAGGGTGAAGAATCTGTCAAGAATTAAATAATAGAATACAGATCTAGCAATCCTTTTCAGACAATCAGTTAATGACATATAAGCAGAATGAAAACTTAGAATACGAAACTTTAAAAATTTTGACATTTTTTAGTAACCTCACACTTACCTGCCCTTGATTCTGATTATTTTTCATGCTTATTTTAGGTAATTTTGCTTATAAGAACCCACCTTTTTGTGACACATCCTCTACCATACTATTATAAGAACCCACCTTTTTGTGGCACATCCTCTTCCATACTATTATAAGAACCAACCTTTTTGCAGCATATCCTCTACCATACTATTATAAGAATCCACCTTTTTGTGGCACATCCTCTACCATACTATTATAAGAACCCACCTTTTTGTGGCACATCCTCTACCATACTATTATAAGAACCCCACTTTTATGTGGCACATCCTCTACCATACTATTAGAAGAACTCACCTTTTTGTGGTATATCCTCTACCATACTATTATAAGAACCAACCTTTTTGTGGTATATCCTCTACCATACTATTATAAGAACCAACCTTTTTGTGGTATATCCTCTACCATACTATTATAAGAACCAACCTTTTTGTGGTATATCCTCTACCATACTATTATAAGAACCAACCTTTTTGTGGTATATCCTCTACCATACTATTATAAGAACCCACCTTTTTGTGGCACATCCTCTACCATACTATTATAAGAACCCACCTTTTTGTGGCACATCCTCTACCATACTATTATAAGAACCCACCTTTTTGTGGCACATCCTCTACCATACTATTATAAGAACCCACCTTTTTGTGGTACATCCTCTACCATACTATTATAAGAACCCACCTTTTTGTGGTACATCCTCTACCATACTATTATAAGAACCCACCTTTTTGTGGTATATCCTCTACCATACAGTCATTGTCAGTGTTACAGAATTTCTCTCCAATCATAAGATTATCAAGGTCTACAAGTTTGATGTCAGAGTTCAACATAACAAAGTCATTTAGCTGTAGTTTCTCAAAGCCCAGGGATCCTATAGGACTATTTTCTAAGTACAACAACAACTTCATCAGCTGGATAGCAATCTGAAATTATAGAAAAAGTGTATCAATTTGATAAAAGCAAATAAACCAAAGTAAAGACCCTATTTGTCATTTGAAAATAGATAATAAATTAAAGTAAAATTGTTTTCTCAGCACAATGAAAGGTGAGAAATAAGAAAACAAAATTTAAATTTATGACAATGACAAAAGTCAATAATTTCTAATGGTAGGAACATAAATAATTCTCTGAAAAAATATTGAAAAAGATCAAGCTATAAACCGTCTTTGACAAGAATATTTGAATATATTTAACAAACCTCAATTTTAGATGACCATGGTAATAATTGATACAAGTCTTGCTGCATTTTCTTGCCTGCTTCTGTAACAATAATTGCTCCCTTCATTCTAACACGAGGATCAATAGTTTCTCCCCGCAGACAAAAACCTTCCAGTTTTATAATAGACGGCTGATTTAGTACGGCAAACATAACTAGCTCTTTAACTAGTTTATAATTTCCCATCAGATGACACCTGTCTTCCCTATAATCCATTTTCATACATTCTATCTTCAACTGTTGATCTCTTCCTACACTTTTCAGAACATAATCTGAGGAGTAACTTCTCTGTACATAGTCTATTATTTTCTTACCATAGAAACCTTGATGTCGACTATAACTAGATTTCATATTGTCAATCTCTCTACAAGATAACTTACTCTCAATACCTAAATCTAACAACTCAGATTTTGTTAATAATATCATCTCATCTGGGTCAATTGTTGTTTTCCAGTTTGACGGAGACAGGGTAATAAGCAACAGTTTAAGTCTGGCTAATTTTTCATCCTCTGTTACATAATCATCCTCATTTTCCAACGCCCTGCCAGCAGGAAAACCTTGTCGTACAACATTAACATCAGGTTTTTTATCTAAACTTTGAATGTGAGCACTATTTACAGCATGTTTTAGTGGTGCATCTAGATTACCGTTTACTCTTTTCTTCAACTGTTGTTGTAAATGTTCTACATGTTTACCATCAGGTCGTATATCTGTATGACCAGGTTCACTATCCTGTAGTTGTTTATATGTGAGGTAAACACCAAGTAGACATACTAACAATAGAAAGAACACCCACTGTTGACGTCCTTTACGAGGAACACAACGCATTTTGAGACAACTACTAATCTAACTAAATTTTCCAGCAACTTGAATCTACATTCTGAAAATAGACAAAATTACAACTTTATATTTATTTTTGTATAAATTTTGTACAGAAATAGCACTTTCTTTAATTTTAATACACAATAAAATAATAAAAGATAAAGTATTTTTTCTTTCTTCCATTATTCACATATTATAAAAGGTGTTAAATAACATCGAAAACACAAGATTTTCTAACATATCTGAGGCATTGTTTTCCAACTTTAATAAAATTGTTTACAAGACTGAACAAACCGACATCCTGATTGTATAGTAACCATGTTCGCTGAAACATGCATTGCTAACATTTTTTATACCTTTCTTATCAGTTTTATCATTATTTTGTTGCAGTAGGTGCCTTTTCTCATTCATTTTCAACCTACCTTGATTATTATACACATTGTAAAGAAAAAAAATGCAGCTAAATAAATAAGATACTCAAGGTACTTTAAACCGAGAGGTTCTTTGTACCAAGAATGTCAAAATAACCCTAACTGTAGCTATTTATTCCACTGTTTTTTTATGACTCATACATATTGTAACTATCAGAAAAGTGTTAGAGTTAGTTAAGGCTTGATTTTGTTAATATGGCTGAAGGTGGCTTTGTAGAAGTGTTATATGACAATATAAGATGTTGATCTTGAGAAGTATGTAGAAGAAAATAGACATAGTTCTAGCTCTTACTACCACAAATTTTAATCGTGTTTATTAATATTTTATTGCATATATATAAATATACATTGCCAAAGACACTTAATATACAATACCACAGTCTAAATTAGGCAAAAGTTTTAAAACAGTGAGTAATTTTAGTAATCAAGCATGTAAATGACAAAGATCAATTTTAATAGGTAAGTTATTGAGAAATAGGAAAATAGGGGACAAAGATGAGATAGTTGTATTAAAGTGGAGCCTGGTTGACCAAACACAGATTGACTCATGGCTGGATTGACATTTATGGGGCAGGGCTTCCATTAAGTTCCAACATTTGAAAGTCATAGACTCAAATTATGTCTGACATTGGAAGTCCCATTATATAAATAAAGAAGGAAAAGCATTGTATTTTGGAAGCCAAAACTAAAATCAAGGAGTTAATGACTCCCAAACTTCTAATGGAAGCCCTGTTTGGGGCAGGGTTGACCTGGGTGGGGCTGGGTTGACTTACACTGTGTTCAATGACAGTTCTTGTTTGAACCCTATTCCAACTATTAATTATTATTATTGTACTTTGCATTAAGATATTGTGCTGATTTGTGATTGGGCAATATCTCCCCTCAAGTAGAAGCAAGATTCTGACCCAGAAGAAAATCTACCATTGGCAAGTCAATATATTTTGACTAGTTTGAAGACCTTTTCATGGTTTGTTTCTAACTAAGTCTAGTCCTATAAATATGACATAGCTTTGAGATACTTTTGCTTCTGGGTCAGGCTTGACCAACATAAACTATAAATAGCCAATAGCGTTTGATAAATTGGACAGTCCAACTGGGCCACTGGCTAAGTTGAAGTAAGTTGAACACTAAGTTCAACCACGGACTTTAATTGACAAGGATCGGACACTTCCGATGGGGCTTTAAATCGGGCCGCGCGCATGCGCGAGATCTTCTCACCGGAAGAAGATGAAATAATGGCGTAGACCGATGTCATGTGTAAACATTTGATAATAAAACTCGTTTTTGCTGTTGATTGCGTTGTTTATACAACTTTGGTACACACTATTTGTCAAGTAAGTATTATTGAATATGTTTACATTAAGTATTTATTTTATTTAGCTCCTAAAACAATCAAACTGCCGTGAAACTTGGTATTGTAATTTTGCTTATCGTAACGGTAAAATTATTCAAGATGGCGGTGAACACGAACGAAAATAAGCTGATTTTGCTGCCCAAATATGACGAAACAGGAATTTATTTTATGTTTAAATTGTAATGTTTATACTAACATAGTATTGATTTGTGCAGTCAGATAAATGGCTTTCTTAGAATATGGCTGTAGAATACCGCAACATTAGATTTTAAATCACCCCTCGTTCAAAGATGGCCGCATAAATAAAAAAAAAATCTTCGAAATTTGCTTCCCATTTCATAGAAGGGAAAACTGTTGTTGTTTCAAAAATTCGTTCTTATTATTATCACCATTGTGTGATTAGTGCAACAGAAGTAAAAATTAGGGAATTACTTACAAACTTCCTTGGTAATTTTAGTTTGAAATTTGTCTATTTTTGGTTTATTACATCTAAGTTAATTGTTAATATTCTGTTCATATAACTTAAGTTTTACCCTTTTCCTGAAGGTCATGGAGGATTCAATAACACTCAAAATACATGTAGAAATCCTGGACAAAATTTACTTAAAGAAATAGGAGTGAAGTCTTGAATTTTTCATTTTAATGATAAGTATATGACCAGCATTAAATTAATATGAGCTGGATATAAATATTACAGATTGCATGAGTGATGTTTTGTTGCTGTACATGTATTTTGCATATAAATCTGAAACACAATCAGGGACAGCAAAATTAGTTGTCAACAGGGTTGTGAAACAAACTCATTTGTGTTATTGTCTGACTCAGAAGCTGGATTCAAAATCTTGAAATAAATGGGCTGCAGCAAAGCAAATAAATATCGGCTGAATTTAGAAGAATATAATCCTGCAAGACACAAGTGAAAATATGTTTCACTGCAGAGAAAACAATTTTAAAAAAAGTGAAAAAACTAATTTTACTTCATCAATGTTTCTCAATATTTGATTTGTATGTGTTCAATTTTATGGGTATTTATATATATTTTCAGATTATTGATCCTGGTGTCATTTGGTGATATATCAACATACAATCATGACAAGAAAAAAGGACAAATTGGTAGAAGAATGAAGCGAGAGAAACCACGGAAGCAAACTGAACATAAGCAACATTTGTCAGCAGATGTTCTGGCGGAAGACCTCTTATCAAAATCGCTTGGTGACACATTCTTCGTTAATGGGGTACTACCACAAAGTTATGAAACACCTCTAGAAAAGAGTTTGAGTGCTTTGACAGTGATGGATGTCATGCTGACGAGTTTTTTGTTATTCTGACAAGCCTTACAGATATTGTCCAGATACTGATCTTGATGAGTTTGTGGAAAATGAATCATTAAGGATATTTAGTGAATTCCGTGAGAAACTGTAAAAGGCATATAACAAATGACAATTTCACATACATGAAATCTTCAAATGACTTGAAATTCATACATTTGTATGAATAATTACATATATGATTGAAAGAAAATTAAACATGTGTTCAAGTATGTAAATAAATGTTTTAAAAAAAAATCTACTGTTTCATATTGTAATGATTCAAAATCACTGTCACTATTATTGTACTCACTTTCTGTAAAATCCCCCAAAAGCAAATTTAGGACTAGGTCAAAAATTTGATAAAATTCCTCATTTGAATAAGCCATCTTAACATAGACAAGTACCATGCAATAGTAAAAATATAGAACAACAAATTGTGCTGGTAATAGCATTGATACTTAAGTACTGTTAGTAACACTTACTACCTGAATTTTTTAACGTTCCTTCTTCAAAAAACTTCAAAGAAATTTTATTCTTTAATTAAAAAGTTTTAGGCACGTTAATTTTAATGAGGTGTTTATGAATAATTTACACTTACCAGATAAAAAACGACCGCTTCAATACCGACTCAAACTGTGAAATGCCTGTATCAATATCAATTATCCCAAAAATGTTATAATGACTTCCAAAAGAAATAATAGGGCCTGTTTTTTGTATTTAAAATATGATTGAAAAAAAAGTCAAGTAAACGCCCGTGCTTACCAAAAAAAACAATACATGTATAGTTGAAATTGTTCTACGATATTACGAAAATAACTGCATCAGGAAAGTACAATCCAACTCATTACTCGTACATCCTTAATAAAAGCAACTTCAACTTCGCTCATTTAAATAATAGAAGCCGTGGTATAACCTGAAATGGTATTTTTTTAAATATCCGTAAATCAAGTTTAATGTTGTATTTGAAAAAAGAAGATTTTAACCGTTTGTACACGGCTTTGTCTTAATCGTCGGTATGAAGGGAGACGGGCTAATTATATATGTATATATTATTATCTAATTGACACCTATATTTGTAATAAAAAATAAATTTTCTCAAAAATAATCTACAAATTTCCAAAATTGGATAATAAATGATACGCCAACAATACTTTTTGTACTGTAGGTATCAATTTCGCAACCCGAAAAGTTAACGGTTAACTACTCCGAGTTTTCGTCGTATTTAATTTCTTAATCGTCGGTATGGACAGAACATATATATTTTTTAAGATAAAAATAGATGATTGCAATTAGGGACCAATTTTCTCAAAATGTTCCTTTTAATTTTCAAAATCGGATAATAAATGTTAAAGCAGCAAGACTTTTTGTACTGTAAGTATCAATTTCGCACCCCGAAAAGTTAACGGTAAATTACTCCGGGTTTTCGTCGTTTTCAATTTCTAAAATCGTCGGTATGGACAGAACATATATATTTTTTTCAATAGAAATAGATATTTGCAATAAGGGGCCGATTTTCTGAAAATGTGTCTTTTAATTTTCAAAATCGGATAATAAATGGTAAAGCAGCAAGACTTTTTGTACTGTAAGTATCAATTGCGCACCCCGAAAAGTTAACGGTAAATTACTCCGGGGTTTCGTCGTTTTCAATTTCTTAATCGTCGGTATGGACAGAGAATATATATTTTTTTCAATAAAAATTGAAATTTGCAATATAGAATCAATGTTCTTAAAATGTGTCTTTTAATTTTCAAAATCGGATAATAAATGGAACGACAACAAGACTTTTTGTAGAGAAGGTATCAGTTTAGCGCAGGTATTTTACGCTTAACTCCGATAAACTAAAAATTATTGATCGGTTTCCCGATATCGAGTGTACAGGTACACGCGCGACAAGATATTTTAACGTTTTATATAGGTTTACTAGGAGTGTCCGATCCCTGTAATTTAAATCCGTGGTTCAACCCTTAACTAGTCCAATATATCAGATGTTACGGTTTTGTTATAGTTTATTTAAGCGCTTTACAGATTGTTTCCAAATTTTTGAACAGGAAAATATATTTGTACAGGCTGGCGGTGCATGGGCAAATATTTCATTCAAAAATATTTTGTTTGAAACTTCTGAGACTGACTCATTTAAACGCGTGCATTTGAATAAGCCAATCAGATTTTGCGCTCTGTATGGCAGCCACTTGGTTATCAGCTGTATACATAAGAGGATTTATTATCATGATTTGTTGGATATGTCAGTTTAATTGTTTTGTTGAAAGTTATTTATTTTTCAATTTTGTCTATAATTGGGTTAAAATTAATGTCTTTAAACGCCGACTTACACAAATGAAATGTATGTGGTTTTTTGTTCTGCCACATTTTCTTGCGTTTTTGAGCAATTTCGATATGACATTGCTTTGCCCAGAAGCAAAAATACCTCAAAGCAATATCATATTTATAGGACTACAGTAAACCCATAACATCTCTGTTTTCTTGTTTCAAATATTTCCACATGAATTGTTCCTTACTTTAAAGTTTAATATTCGCATCAGACTATAAACCTTGCATGAGATTTTGATTTATTTAAATTAACAAATAATTTATAACATAGAACAGGGTCTTACAAATAGAATTTGAAAGAGCCTGCATAGAATCACGATTCACACAATTATGGAATCGTGAACAGGTGGGGTCATGGTGCTAAATATACATCTGCAGGTGGGGTAAACTAAATTATTCATAACACTACATACCTGACTTGCCACCTGACAATTGTTTTCTAAATGTCTTCCTATCTTCTTAAAGCCGTTCCTTTAAACATAAAATGTTTAGTTTATTATGCTTATAAGTGTTTTTTTTTCCTTTTCAAAAATGAAAAAAATACTAAAAACTTTTGACCGGATGTTGTGATTTGTTACTAGCCGGTGTATGTAGATTAGAACGTTGTGACATTATGGTAGGTCTGAAGACACTATATAAGTTTGACATTGTATTTGGTAGATGGTCCTGTTGACGTATCGGTTTTTTCAGGGAAATTTACATAAAAATATACTATATTGTCATGTATCAACAATGTAAATATAAATGTTAATATTCAGAGATAAGCTAAGCATACTTAACCCCTCCCCTTTGATAATAAGATCTTTAAGATTATAGGCACATTATTAAATTATTTAAAAAATGTTTGTTTGCAGTAACGCGACCGACTCACAAAATTTGCCCCTACTCAAAATTTTTTTTCATGGTCTAAATAAAAAAATTTTTTTTTTGAATCAGAAAATTATGCCTTGTGCTTTGTTTTCGTTCTTTTAAAGGTTAATAGAAGAAATAAAATGTAGTTCTTATTAAATTAGAATTCAGTTATCAATTTATTAATTGTTACCAGATTATCAAAGCATATATTGTCCAGCATTTTGAAATTCCATGTTTATTTGGGAGTACAGTTCAATAATAAAAAAAAAAATAAAAAAAAATCAAAAAAAAAAAATCGACCTACCTACCCTCTTTGAAAATTCTGGGTCGGGTTACTGCAAACAAACATTTTTTAAGGATGGCCTAAACCACGAACTGCCAACGTTATTGTCCAAGTAAAAGTCATAATATCTAGTATCTTTATCTATACTTTTTGAAAATAGTGATAACAGTTATCTTATTGTGACTGGGTTAAATAGATTTATGTAGAATCATCCTATATATACATGTACATGGATATAGTATATATTATATCCAAGGAGGATTGATTGTATGACGGTATGTTGTTTGTTTTGTTTTCATTTTTTACTACCGAACATCTGCTTGAAACTTGTCATTGTTCTTCCAGTACATGTCACCTTTCTCCATAGCTACCTCCTCCTCCCCCCTCCCCCCTCCAAGCCAGCAAACCACCATCTGGGAAGACAAATACAAATCCGTCCTCTCCTAGAAAATGGCATGTTGCCTCTCTAGTTGATAACAACCTGCTCGAAAACAAGCAACATATTTAATAAATATCTTTAATACAAACCCCGACCTGTTACACCTCAAACATCTATAAAAACGACAAGTCAAGTTTAATTGTAGATTAATGCCTTCATCATAAATCAAAGCACAGAAGGCGCTGAATTTGTTTGGGTCTCAGAATGTAAGAAAGGTGCAGGTTGTGAGATTATATGTTTAGTGCCACCAATGCTTTCCAGCGTTTTAATTGTAGTAAATTGGCTATAAGACTAATTGCAACACTGATATTCAATCCAATGTTTATTTGACTTTAACAATTTTAAAAAAAATGAGTTACCTTTACTGGGATTTTGAACTCCAGACCTCTTCGCTTCCTAAGCGAGCCCGAAAACCCTTCAGCCACGGTTAAATTTATATGTGAACGGCCTGAAGAAAACCATATTATTCTAAATTAGGGCTTGTAACGACTTTTAACTGTTGTTTAACACAGATGTAAATAATCCTGAAGCTTACTATAAGCATGTATATTTATAAAGAATCAAAGGGCTTCAAGTTCTTTGGTATTTTCTGATCTTTGCAATCTAAATCGTACTGTATATCTGTATGCATTTTCCTGTATAAGTTTATTTTTATGTATTAAATTCATTTTGTAAGGCACATACGGAATTCTGCATAACTAGAGTTGCATCAAAAAATCATTTATGTACTTTTTTTACGACAGCCACACTTTATCCTTGTAAATCATGGCTACTTCCTTAACAAAAACAATTAAAAAAAGAATTTAACAAAAAAAAAATTTCCTCGACTGGGATTCGAACTCGAGACCTCTCACTCACTAAGCGAACGCGTTACCACTGTACCACGAAGAAGTTATACACAGAATGTCTGAATAATATCAAGTCATTCTAAATTTAGAACTTCCATTGCATTCAGGTTTGTAATCCTTATTAATTTCGAGGTATTTTGTTCAGGGTAAACCTGTTGTTTAAAATTGAAAGTAAATATTTTAGCGAAAATCCTCTCGCCCAAACAGTCCGACATGTAGAATCTATATATTCCACTACTCGGTTTGTGTAGTATTCGTAATCTACATTGGCTAAAAATAGTATTTTCATTGATAAAATCATATTCATCCGCGTAATTTGTGATTGTGCATTTATTGACAATTCTATAAGCCAACGCTATTGTTTAACTTTAAATGCGTTGTTATTTGTTGGATACTTGTAACAAAATAAAATATTTCTTTCTTTTAAATCGCTAGTTTTAAGCTGTTTTGAGAACTACTTGTTGTTAGGTTTGTCATAAACTTCTGTGTCAGAGATTGAATGTCCGCTTTGTATTTAGTTATTTTCGATCAGAAAATACCAGAAAACAATATTAGAAATCTTCGACCATTCGGGAATTACTTTGCTTGAAAATTGATGCGCCTGTCTTTGACCATCTTTACGCAGTGATCTCCCCTGAATTTTTCGGCTTTAGTGTACATACAAAAGGGAAGTAACCGCTTCAAAAAAGTGGACTACTTTCGGCATTTGCAATTAAGAACATTAGACTCTGAAATTTCGCTACCATTATTTGTTTGGTCTGACGACCCAAACAAATAAAAACTAACACAATATATTGTAATACAAGAAAAACATTGCCAATCTATGGTACATGTATACCGTTCGTAACGATCATAACTTTGTAGTAATCTACGTATATAGATTTGAACAAGTAATTAATTAAAAAAAATAAAAAATGCCTCAAAACAACATTTTTTCACCAAAATTAGGTGTAAAGCCTCGTGTTAACATGGGAAATCTAGAAATTGGGTAATTCAAGGGGTTTTTTTTATCATTTTTTGTTAACTAAAAAAAATAAAAAAAACGCCAAAAACAACAATTTTTCACCAAAATTATGTGTAAGGCCACGTGTTAACATGGAAAATCTAGAAATTGGGTAATTCAAGGTTTTTCATCATTTTTTGTTAACATTTTCCCTGATATAAGCGTGTTTTGGCGGCCTTTTGCCCCCTCCCCCTTTTAAGGCCTCAAACAGTGAAAAATGCCCTAATTAGGCTCCAAACACTGTATTTTTCGTTTGAAAAAGTAACCACTTTTTAGACGCGGCCCCAATCAAAATGATACATCATGGGGTTGCCAGAAGGGGGATGTGTCCCCTTCTATTTGGGGGGTTTGAAGGAGGCGGTAGTCCCCCTCATCGCCAAGAAAATTTTGGACATATAACAGGCTAAAAATGGCCTCAGGTCGATCTTAAGGTGACGTGTAACAAACGCTGAAAAGCCTTTTACTCTATCTCATTGCATTGAGAAGTTGCAGCACTTTGAAATCAGTCTTGTGGGAAAAAAATGCAAAATAGTGATTTTTGACAATTTGAGACGTCCCCCGTTACCATGGTAACAGGAAATTTAAGATTGAGCATGTTGTTACAGAGGTTATGGTTCAGGCAACATAGCCAAGTTTCATCAGTATTGAAGCATTTTTCATAGTTTTATAGCAGTTGGAACTTGTAACAGGAGACTTTTCAATGAAAACGGCCATTTTTCACAATATGCACATGGGGTAAAAGGTTAAGAATACATTAACTATTAATTTAATTAGCCTTTAAAGTAAGTAAGCTTAGTTCATTGTATAGCGGACAATCTATTATAATCATTTTCAACAGTATGCGCATTTCTCTAAAAACAATACATATATTCGCAATGTCTATAACCTATGTTCAACCAGCTAAAAAGACATCCGACTTGAGTCCAAAATGACAGAACTCAGAGCATGTAACGATTTCGTATCATCTGAGCAGTTGAGAAAGTGTGCATGCATTGAAAGATACACATGTACACCGAATATTATATATGTTCTAGTAGTAATTGAATATGTTTAAAGTATTGCAAATAAAATAAAAGAAAACATTTTATTTTTATTTGTTTGGGTCGTCAGACCAAACAAATAATGATAGCGAAATTTCAGACTCTGATGCTGTTAATTGCAAATGCCGAAAATAGTCCGCTTTTGTGAAGCGGTTACTTCCCTTTATATGTACACTAACGCCGTAAAATTCAGGGGAGATCACTGCGTAAGGATTGTCAAATGACAGGCGCATTAATTGTCAAGCAAAATAGTTCCCGAATGGTCGAAGATTTCTAATATTGTTTTATTCTTTATAGTTATGCATGCTTATTGTAAGCCCCATGATTATTTACATGATTATTTGTGTTAAACAACAGGTTTAGCGTCGAAATAATAAGTTACAAACCCTAATTTAGAATAATAAGGTTTTCTTCAGGCCCTTTTAACTTCACCGTGGCCGAGGGGTTTGCATGCTCGCTTATGAGTCGAGAGGTCTGGAGTTCAAATCCCAGTTAATGCAACTCTTTTTTTAAAATTGTTTAAGTCAAATAAACATTGAATTGAATATCAGTGTTGCAATTAGTCTTATAGCCAATTTACTACAGTTAAAACACTGGAAAGCATTGGTGGCACTATACAAAAACAAATTGGTTTATAATCTCACAACCTTCACCTTTCTGACATTCTGAGACCCAAACAAATTCAGCGCCTTCTGTGCTTTGATTGTAATTGTTTCATTAATCCACCCAGATATGTGATTAAAGGATATTTATACCAAACCGAGATTTGATATTTTATACTGATACATTATATATATACTTGTTAAAGAGGATTTATATTTATGATGTATGTATATATTTTTTTATATAAATAATTCTGATTTCTAGTCAATCTGAAGAAAAAAGATGACTGTTTTATCGTTGTATGCCAGTTTCAACCATAGGTGTTCGGCGCGTTGATTGGTCACTACCCCCGGGCTCCGCCCTCACCCACTCTACAACCCTCCTGCCTCTCAAAACCATGTAAACTGCAGTATTATTCATTTGAAACATGTTTATGCTTTTAAATCAATTTCCTTCATTTCCCACACAAAAAATGATACATATATATTTAGTAAAAAAAAGTATTTACTACTAAATATATATGTATCATTTTTTAATTTTTTTGTGAGAAATGAAGGAAATTGAATTAAAAGCATATACCAAATGTTAAAACATGTTTCAAATGAAAAAATCTGCAGTTTACATGGTTTTGAGAGGTTGGGGGAGGGACTGTACAGTGGGTGAAGGGTTGACCAATCAACGCGCCGAACACCTATATGGTTTCAGCTAACTGTTTTTATGAAAAGTGACACCGTGTAAAACGTTATCTAGCTTGTAGGTCTCCATATGATGTTCACGTGATACCTTGGTGATCATGGTGGTGCATGCTGCTTATGTTTGTAATGAATCAAATCCATATAACTATAAACGTTCTTGAAAGCAGCTATAATGATTTTATATAAAAAAGATGAACAAACATTACAGATTTTTGTTCATATTTTACCAGAAATAAGCACATGTACATGATATTTAAAAAAAGCAGTAGGTGACTCAAAAACAAAACAAAGACATAAACTCAACTTAACACTTTATTACTAACAGTATAGATTTGTTTTCCAAATCTAAATCAATGTATAATTTAAATAATCAACATATGAACAAAAAATGACCACTATCTTACTTAAATAAGAATTCATTTATATAACAATGTATATTATAAAATAATGATATTGCATGGAGACAATACATGAAGTGTTCCATATTAGTAGTAAATGTTTTAGGAACACAAACCTATTTTCTTAACGAAACATATAATATCCGCATGAATGTTTTTGTGAGAAGTTTTTTATTATATTGAAATGATAAATTTTAAAAATTCTAAAACACCACCAAGCTCTGAAAAAAGTAATAACTGAGTTAACCCTGTTTTTTTTTTACTTTTTGATACCTTATTTATAATTTCAAATTAACGCTCCCAATGTTTGTCAATATTCTAAACAAATTATGATTCATTGTTAACTCTCAATTTATATATAGTAATATCTTATACCAGTTATCATGTTTTTCAGTAGATTTCTTTTCTTTTTTGCCGTACAGTAAAAGTAGGTCAAATATTTTCGATACCAGTTGATTGCCCTCAGTGTTCATTTTTGCTTACTAAGTAAAATGTTATGCTGTGCCAGGAATCCGCAATCCGGACTGGCAATAGTCTTTACAATGAGTACATGCATACATTTATAAGACAATTAGATATATAAGATAAGATATTGATATAATAATGATTTATTTTAGTAAAGCAAACGTCAATGTCTGACACAATATGTTTGCTAGGAATGACCAGAATAAGTTAATTGTAAAACTAACTAAATATTGCGGCATGATATTTTGAATGAACTTTAATTAGGCCTATACGCGTAATACTTATACATTTATATGTCTACACGAGCAAGTTCAGCACATACTGATGTGTGGTAATATATGTTTTATTCTAGATATGTGTACAACAATACAACGTCAATATGACGAATAATGACTGAGTTTGTTTCTTTGTTTGCATAGCCAGAATAAGTCCTGCCTCGCCTGTAAAACAGAGAAGCAAACGTATGTTACTTGAATGATATTTTGGAATAGACATACAATAATTTATAAAATATGAGATTAAAGGGGAAGTTCAAATGTTTAAACAAAATTGAATCTCATTTATTTTAGTAATGCAGCGTCTCGCTAAAATTTATCTTAACTAGTAAATGAAGTGGACGGACAAATAATACTCCATAATGTAAAAGCACCAAGTTATATATACATAAACATATCAATATATCAAAAATGGATCACAGTTATTCACATATAAAACGTGTCTTTTAGCATCCATAACAAATACGTCTTCCCTTTAAGATTAGAACCGACACAAAACAATATAAGTACAACATAAGCCCAAAATCGCCAGGCTCTTAAATCTCGGAATTCTGAACAATCTTTGATTCATATAAATCCCTTTCCTTCAATATGAAATCAATATCTAGCACAAAACATGTTCCCTGTAAAGTGATATATATCATGGCGTCAAGAGCTTCTTGCTGCTTCATCATTTGATAAAAGTTTCCTCACTGTAAATATATCTATTGTTCTGGCTGCTTCATCTTGTGATAAAAGTTTCCTCACTGTAAATATATCTATTGTTCTGGCTGCTTCATCTTGTGATAAAAGTTTCCTCACTGTAAATATATCTATTGTTCTGGCTGCTTCATCTTGTGATAAAAGTTTCCTCACTGTAAATATATCTATAGTTTCAAACATCATCATTTTACTGTGTTTCCTGGCATATTTAAAGGTGGTGGTGGGCTGATTTTATGTCTTATCTTGTATCTTAAAGTTGGTATCCATTTCTTCCAGCATCTATGACAGAACACAGCAATAGTCAACAGCACACATATCCCCAGCAATACGGACATAAGAACCGTTATATATGTACTGAAAAATAACATAAATATATTGTAATATATGTTTTTAATGATTAAACTGTTTATATTGAAGTAAAAAGTGGTTTAAGGGGAACTTGTCTTCTTATTGCTTCTATTTATATACTTCTTAACATAACAAAATATCGTTTAATACATGTACTACGCTCATAACCTTAATCAATTCGCAACGTACAGATCATTTTTATGTAATTTTGATGTTTTGAAGTTACATCGTATAAGTGTTATAAACCATATATAGATCTTTTCTCTTGCTTTAATTAAAAAATCACTATAATGTTTAAGCCGTCAGATAATTTATGTCCACTTTTACATTTTACACTATTATTAAAACACAATAAAACGATTGATTGATTTGTTTTCTTTATGGCTTGTCAATTTCTTCCCTTGTGTTTTTGTACTTTCATTATTGCTTTCAGGTCGGCGACATGTTTTTTTCAATGCCAATGAATATGGTGCTTCAGAAATAAACTCGTTAAATTACAGAGTACCGACTGATGTAACAGACATTAAGTGCTATATTGTTTGGCACGTTAATTAACTTCTTTGAATAAACTGTAATATTTTTTTTCTTGAAAAACAGGACAATGGCAACGCATTGCTTTGCCCGTATTCTGAAACACTTGATCACGTTATACAGCTTAATATTACTTGTAGATTTCACAATACTTGTTGAATCTAACAAGTGCTCGTTATTTTGATAAGGTATTTTGGAATCAGAGTAATAATTAAATATTATGACAAACCTATTGGACGAGTTCATATTCTTGATACGTTAACTGGACACTTGTCATTAAAACCGACTATACAGCTGTACTTTGTTCTAATGATTCAAAGTCCAATAATTGAGATAATGTATTTGTAATAAGTTGGCAAATACATAAAAAGAAAAATGTAAAACATATTTCGTATATAATGTATTCTCTTCTGTATGCCACATATATTTTAATAGCTTTTGCTCTTTCACTTTTAGCTGTTTTCGGATCTTACACTTCTAGTGTTATATGAAACAAAATCATGATTGTGACTTCCATAGTACTTGAATCCACAAAACATTAACTAAAACACTGACCATACTAACACAGCTCTTTAATCTGAAGAAACTATACTATTGTAAAATGTAACGGGAGCTGTTCCATTAATACATTTGTTTTGTCTGAATATTTAAAAATGGTCTCTCAATGTTTTCATTCGAAATATAAACGGTTAATATCCATATTTTGATTTAAACTGTTTACATTACAAAAACTCAGCAGCCTAATCTACATAATTAAAATGTTAATTTCATGTAACGGCTGGTATCTAATTCAATAAAGACGACTTAGACTTTTAGAAAATTTGAACATATCAATAAAAGTTGAAAAAAGTATGTTTAAGTTTAACTTTACAAGACGTGCCATATAGAAACGAACACGTGCGGACTAGTCGGTTTGATCTGATGGAAAGTTATTTCATTGCTATATTGCATTCGTTTCAATATTCAACACAATGTTTCTATCAGGGGGGAAACAGTTGAATATTTTGGTTTAAGCCCGTGTTCTATATATTTTCACTATAGTAGGTACTAATAATCCCACTTTCATATTAATCCAAACAAATCCTGATTACTATACGACATGTGCAATTAATGGACAAATGTTCAATTATATTGATTCTAAACATGTAAGGTGGAGTATAATAGGTGACATATTTGACTTTGTTATTGGTATCGATAAAGTGTTCAGCGTAATGGACGAAATAAAAGTGATTGACAATACACAATATTTGTATTCTCGACCTATAATTATCCTGATGTACAAAGTTAAAAGAATTCATGTCAATGATAGTGTTCCTTTGACATTAAATTGGTATTTAGAGCACCTGTCATGGTGATATAACAAAGTACCATTTATCATCCGAATAGCCAAAGTATTCACACAAACTAGAGTAAATAATTATGATTGAAGAAGGAGAATCTACATTTAGTTTTATTTCAAATCAATAATGGGTTTCTTGTGATAAAAGTTAGCTGGTTTATTCAAACATTTTATTGTTCAATGTCGTTAAATAATATAAGTCTCTACGTGATGTAACGTGTATGTCCGTTCATCTGTCTGTATTCTTTTACTAGCAAAACACACATGGCCACCCTTGCTAAACGTTTGCACATTTGAATTGATAGATTATTTATTCATATATATTTAATAAGGATCAAAACATAAAACCGTAGTGTTTGAAAATATAACTTGCAATAAAACTAGACAATGCTTTTAGTATCTTTCTTTAACAAATCGATTTAATCATCTGGATATTTTAAGTGACGTTTCTAACGCCGGGCAACGCTGATGTTAACTGATTATACTGATATGTTCAATCATTTTGTGCATGTATTGGTAAACATCCATTACCTATTCAAATATTATGATGTGAAATCACCACCCTTTCATAATAAAATGCAAATTTTTAGTAGTTTATTTTTGTATATGACGATCAAGTATAAATGCAAGCCGTGAGAATCACACTAAATAGATCAATATGAATATAGGAAAATGATTGCTTTAAAAATTTAACATATCGAATTTGTTTCGTGAATGTAAAATGCCTCATTGTTACAATTTTGAAACCCGAGTTAAACAATTACATATTATGTTATTGACTAACTTAAATTTACATTGAATTTCTACTACATTCATGTCTTACGCTTTGTTTTGCTTTATGTAACAATATACATATGAAATGCCGATTTATGTAAAGAATATTAATTAACGCCTGCTAGAACAACTTTAATGCATTTAACTGTTTACAAAATTGAGGTCAAGATAAACAATCTCCAATATCATTTTTTATGACAACACACAAAGTTTTACTGGCGAAGATGCTTCTTCATTCAATATTATATAGATCTAGGTACAATTTGGGTATTTCAGTAGAACCGTTCACTTAGCGTTTGTAGGGCGTACATGTTCCCTAGAAATTTGACTTCGGCTTCAATATTAATACTCATAAAACGTGTTGTCCAGTTATATGTTGTCTGGCACATTCATGTGAAAATATAAAAGAGAGTGAGATATATGTTTATATATCCACGGCTACAATAATGATATTGATAATGGTAAGGATTAAAACGGTTAAACATATAACATAGATTTATTCTATTCAGTTAAAGTAAAACGAGACGCGGAAATTAACAATAATTTGTACATTGTAAAATATTGAGTGTGCATTTTCACCTTGGGTACATGTGCCTATACGACGGTTATAAAAGCTCCTAGAGCTTATGTTGTAATGTTGAAAACTTGCCGACTTGAAATAAAACTTATCTTATCTTATCTTATCTTATCTTATCTTATCTTACGACGTATCTTTACATTTAGAAAACTAATATCTTATGAAAATATATCACACCGCCCTGTGTATTAGCACTTTAGTGTTATCACCTGATATACAAGTTATTAAATTATTAAGTTTTATCTGAAAATGTTGTATAAGCTGGTATATCTATAATAATTGCTATATTTATGCAAAGTAATAATAAAGTCTTTATATTATTACTTTGCATAAATCTAGCAATTATTATAGAATATCTACAACCATATTTTGATATATCATACTAATATATATACTTAATCTTTAAAACGAGCAATGTTTTTTTGAATATGATTAATATTATAAAAAACGTTCATGATAAAAAAAAAAATAATTATCAATAAGGGAACACGTGCCATCAATAAAATAAATATTTGATATTAAAAATTACCTTTGAGCCATTTAAACTGGCTATAAATTTCATCCGCATGTTTTTAATAAATCCAATATAATGTTTAAATCCATACATAAGCCTGGTTGATACAGTATAAACATTTGCTGATCTGAACGAGAGCTACAAATATACTGCACTACATTTACTACAACATTATCTACACTATATATCGTACATTACTGTCAAATACGGTTTGTTCTATGCCTCAAAGTTTCTTATATAGGGCACTTGTTTTCTTCAGCCTGAAAATAAAATTTAGATAAGTTTTAAGTATAATACTTTTAAATGTGATGAATGTTTTATCATATTTCTGACAGTGTCTAGAAAATCATGTTTATTCTTCATGTAAGCCTTGAAGTAATATTAATGCTCAAAAAGTGATTCTTCCTGCATATTTGTACACAATTTCCAACAAATGAAATCTAAATGTTGATTATTGGTATTCAAATTGAAATAAACACGCTTATTCACTGTTTGTTTGACATTTTTGTTCGGGTCACATTTTCCATTGATTAATATAAATTATGATTTATCACAAATATATATATATTTAGAATTGCTCGTTTAAATCCTATTTCATGCACTGGTTAGTTCCCATCACTCTGTATATCGACAAAGTCTCATAGACAAGATCGATAGTTTTGTGATTGAGACAAAACCGAGATTGCAATCACTGTCAATACGAATGAATACAAATTGGAAAAGGTTAAATGCACCACTTAAGCGATCATGTTGAAGACGAAGTAACACGATCTGCCATTAATGTTACATTTCTACAGTTTTCTCTTGGAATAAAAGACGTCCTACGTAAATCAGCTATTGTGCAAAAAGATGGAAAAACTTGATGTTCTCTCAAATGCCAATTATTTTTAGCTGCCAATGATTGAAAAACAAAAAAATAATCAATAGAGGCAAATATTCATTTTTTTAAGTTAAACAAAATCGTAATATATTACGTAAAAAAATCAATGTCTATTGTAACACTATTTCAAATTCGTAGAAAAACATACATGCATAATTGGTTGTTACGAAAAGTACCAACATACTACAGTGTTTTTGACGAGATATTCAAGTAGTTAATGTATAAAAAATAAATTAATCAGAATCTCTTCAAGAATAACAGCAACTTTTATGAATTTATGATTTTACCAGAAAGAAATAGTAACGCAATAGTCTGTATTAACAACAGTAAACATAGCTCATGATGATGATTTATGTTTAGTGTGGACGGAGAAAGGCACAATGTTACTTTAAACTTTATTTATAAAACAAGCACAGATGAGGACAACCAATTCTAGCCATTTGTATTCCATCTAATCGTCAAGGAAAACATGAAAAATTTATTATGAATTTGAACAAAGAAAGTAAAAATAAATAAATAAATAAAAATCTTGCGACAAAAGAATGTAAATATTTTACATTTGGTATTAGTAAATAATAAAAGAATAGCACAAATTAAGTTTTATTTTTTTACCATAAGAAGCTAAGAAGAATTTATTTTTCTATTCCATACAATACGAACGATGATATTGCAGTGAATACATTATCAATGTTTTTTTTTTCTTACTTCAATGTTTTAAAATGCGGTTTTAGATCAGAGACATATAATAACCATATATCGTGTCTATGTTTAGATGATATAACTTACACCCGCACTACACTAGTCTGTTGAACGTAACCTTTGTCATGCAGTATATGTTTAACTTCACTTTTTCAAATACCGATTAAAGCCAGCGTGAGACGTATACAGCACATTGATCTTATATTTTACAGTTTTCTGTAGGATTAACTTGAACTATTTAAACCACAAATGACATTGGACAGTTTGTGTACACACTGGTTGCCAATACTTATTAATCCTGTCCGCCGTAAAGTGTGATTTTTTGCTGTAACTACTCCGGTCAACATACTGAACTATAACAATAGATATAAAATGAAAATATATTAATTGAAAATTTAAAAATGATAAAATAAAAACACGAAAAATTGTTGTTAGCAATATCTATAATAAATATGTTTTCTTCAAAAGTTTATCTATTCAAATGTCAATAAATACTAATGATGTACCGTGAAGATTACTTGACATTTTCCTCTCAATATAATGTATACTATATGGTTATATCTGTTGAAATGACAGTAATTTCTATAGTTCTTACTCCAACATGGTTCACCGGTCATCTTGAATTTTATCAACATTTCCTTCTACATAGAGATAGGGAACAATTTTTACCACTGAACAACTTTTGGCTGCAATATTTGTTATCATTTGTATAACGTCTGTGCCAGCCAGCACGCACGGTGTGGATTATCCATAAACAAGAAAATAAACGGTTTTTCAAATGTTATAAGGTAAGCAATAACTGATTGATATACCCATGATACCCGTTTAATTCAACTTCAATTTCAGTAACTATTTGACACATGCAGCATGATACATTTTGTTCACTTTTGTCGTTTAATATGCCTAAGTTTCTTATTGTTACAAAGCTTTTTGTTAATTGTGTTTGCTAATCATAATTAAGCTTAGTTATGTTATGTTTTTAGTTCTCTACATCTTCTATTCATAATCATTATATCAATTAACAGTCATATTACACAAACAACATGGTAATTGTATCTTTCAACAGTCATATTACACAGACAATATGATCAGTTAATCGCCCAATATTCATGTCCCTCAAACAACATGATAATAGTATCATTAAATAGTCATGTTAGACAAACAATATGATCATCGTATCGTTAAACAGTCATATTTCACAAACAACATGATAATTGTATCGTTAAACATTTATATCACACAAACAGCATGATAAGTACTTCGTTCAACAGTCATGTCACACAAACAATATGATAATTATCGTCATATTACACAAACACCATGATCAAGTTTAATTTATATTATGCATACAACATGATAATATTTGCGTTAAACACTAATATCACACATACAACATGATAATTGTATAATTTAACAGTGATATCACACAAAACAACATGATGCTTTTATCATTTAACAGTGATATCACACAAACAACATGATACTTTTATCATTTAACAGAGATATCACACAAACAACATGATAATTTTATCATTTAACAGTGATATCACACAAACAACATGGTAATTTTATCATTTAACAGTGATATCACACAAACAACATGGTAATTTATCATTTAACAGTGATATCACACAAACAACATTATAATTCTATCATTTAACAACCATATCAAAAGTTATAAAATATGTTACAATATTTATCTAATCCTACTTTATACATTTGAAAAGATATAGATAAATGTTTTCCTTTTAATACTTATATATAATAACAAAGCTGAAATATTTTCAAAGGGAAGTCAGTCTTTTAAAATAATGCGCATATTATTGAATGAGTTTTTACCCTTGTGTCTAGGTATATAGGCCATAATGTATACATTAGCCTTCACGTGTAATTAATAGCACCTCTTTCAGCAATGTGGTATATATGTCATTGAGTATCCGCCGGGCACGTGATAAACAAGGCTCCTCTTTCGACAATGTGGTATATATAAGCCTCCGCCAGTTATGTGTTAAACCTGGCACCACTTTCGACAATGTGGTATATATAAGCCTCCACCAGTTACGTGTTAAACCTGGCACCAATTTCGGCAATGTGGAATATATATGAGCCTCCGCCAGTTACGTGTTCAACCTGGCACCACTTTTGACAATGTGGTATATATAAGCCTCCGCCAGTTACGTATTAAACCTGGCACCACTTTCGACAATGTGGTATATATGAATCTTCGCCAGTCACGTGGTACGTATTAAACCTGGCACCACTTTCGACAATGTGGTATATATGAATCTTCGCCAGTCACGTGGTAAACCTGGCAGCCTAGTTCAGCAATGTAGTATATATGAATTTCTGCAGTAACGTGTTAAACCTGGCACCTCTTTCGACAATGTAGTATGTATGAATTTCTGCCAGTAACGTGTTAAACCTGGCACCTCTTTCGACAACGTGGTGTATATCAGCTTTCCGTCAGTTACGTGTTAAATCTGACACCACTTTTGGCAATGTTGTATATATGAATCTCCGCCAGTCACGCGGTAAACCTAGCACCTCTTTCGACAATGTGGTACATATGAGCTTAGGCCAGTCACGTGGTAAGCCTAGCATCTTTTCTGCAATGTGGCATACACGAGCCTCCGCCAGTCACGTGGTGAACCTAGCACCTCTTTTGACAATGTGGTATATATGAGTCATTGCCATTCACGTGGTAAATCTGGCACCACTTTTGGCATGTGGTTTATATGAGCCTTTGCCAGTCACGCGTTAAACATGGCAGTTCTTTCAGAAACGTGGTATATATGAGCCTCCCCGAATAGGTTTTGGACACAGAAAGTATACCTCTTGTAGTTTCAGTTATATCCCGGACAAAGTTCAAAGTGCAATAATTTCAAACTTAGGTAAGACAGAGTTAATGTTGTTCTTTGCACTGCTTATCTACACAAAGATATCTATCTACTTACAAAGTCTCTTGTTTATATCTCTTATAGTATCAGTATCCCGAACACAGTTGAAAGTGTAAATATGAACAAAGGGTAATAACTCCAAAATTAGGCAAAGCAAAGTTACGATTCTTGTGCACTGCACATCTACCCAATGGGATATATCTACCTACAAATTGTCTTGTTCATATCCATTTTACTTTCAGAACTATGTCCTGGACAATGTTCAAAGTGTAAAAATAAATAAAGGACAATAACTCCAAAATTAGGCAAGACAGAGTTATGGTTCTTTTGCACTGTACTTCTACCCAATGTCATCTATCTACCTACAAAGTTTTATGTTGATATCTCTTCTAGTTTCAGAGTTATTTCCCGGCCAATGTTTAAAGTGTTAAAATGAACAAAGAGCAATAACTCCAAACTTAGACAAGGCAGAGTTATGGTTCTTTTTTACTGCACTTTTACCCAATAAGAGCTATGTACTAACACAGTTTCAGGTTGATATCTCTTATAGTTTCAGAGTTATGTCCCGAACAAAGTTCAAAATGTAAAAATAAACAAAGGGCAATATATAAATTAGGCAAGGCAGAGTGATGGTTCTTTTGCACTGCATTTTTACTGAATGAGATCTATCTACCTACAAAGTTTGATGTTGATATCCCTTATAGTTTTAGGGTTATGTTTCGGACAAAGTTCAAAGTGTAAAAATGAAAAAAAGCAATAACTCCAAAATTAGGCAAGGCAGAGTGATGGTTCTTTTGCACTGCACTTCTACCCAATGAGATCTATGCATGACTTGCATGATAGAAAACAACTATATCGACACGTCTGTACAGAGAGGTGGAATCCCATGATCACCTGGCTGCGTCCAGCGCACTAGCGCGCTCACACAACTGATACACGAGGCGAACCAAAAAGACCTAACAGTAGTATGGCTTGACCTTGCAAATGCTCATGGCTCCATACCCCACCAACTAATTCATGTGGCACTACAACACTACCATGTTCCAGAACAAGCAAGAAATTTTGTCACGAGCTACTTCAGTAACATTCATCTAAGGTTCCCATGCAGAAGATTCACTACAGATTGGGTTTCACTGAAGAATGGCATTGTTACAGGATGCACCATCTCGTTATGAGTATGAACATGATCATCCAAGCAGCAGAGAGGGAATCAAGAGGTCCACAAACAAATACTGAGATTCGCCTCCAATCCAATAGGGGATTAATGGATGGCATGACTATCACCACAGAAACCCATATCAGGCCAGATGGATTCTACAAGAACTTAACAAAACAGTTTCATGGGCAAAGATGTTGTTTAAGCCAGAAAAGTCAAAATGTTTGGTAGTGAGAAAGGGGAAGGTAATATACAGGTTCAAGCTAACTATACGGAAAGAGGAGATTCCTTCGTTAGTCAACAACCCAGTAAAGTGTTTGGGAAAGTGGTTTGATTCCACACTCAAGGACATCAAATGCCAAGAAAGACTAAAGCAGCATGTTGAAGAAGGGCTAAGGAGGAAATCTGCACAACCAACAAGTACTGGCGTTTTATATGATTCCAAGAACTGGGAAATGTTGGGTGACCTTGGGAAGAAGACTAAGGTCCCAGAGGAAGTGACTCACACATCCCTCCGGCCAGACATAGTTATGTTGGCAAAGTCTCCGAAGTTGAAGGTGATGGTAGAACTCACTGTCCCTTGGGAAGAGAGAGTAGAAGAGTCGTATGTGATTTAGAAGGAAAATACCAAGACTTGTTGGACGCCTGTAGAGATAGAGGGTGGAAGACATGGGTTTTCCCCAGTAGAAGTTGGTTGCAGAGGCTTTCCATCAGAATCAGTTTGGAGGAGGAGCCCGGAAAACCGCAGCACATGCTCTTGGCAAGGCTGCAGAGAGAGCGTCTAGTTGGCTCTGGCTAAGACGCAATGAACCAACCTGGAAGCCATCGTAAACGAGGTAGTACCTGATCAACACTACATGCCCCACCATCTAGAGGATGTTCCGAGATAAAGGGCGAAACATCCAGTGACAGATACGTCTACGTTTAGCAGTTTATTGTCCCGGACAAAGTTCAAAGTATAAAAATGAACAAGGAGAAATAACTCCAAAATTAGACAAGGCACTGCTGCACATCTACCCAATTAGATCTATCTACCTACAAAGTTTCATGTTGACATCTCTTATACATGTAGTTTTAGAGTTATGTCACCGACAAAGTTCAAAGTATAAAAATGAACAAAAGGTAATAGCTCCAAAATTAGGCAAGGCAGAGTTACAGTTCTTGTGCAATGCACATCTACCCAATGAGATCTATAAACCTATAAAGTTTCATCTTGATACCTCTTGTTGTCCCGGACAAGAAAAGCGGAAGTACGGACGGATGATCAGACGGACGGACAAAGCACCGAATATAAGCTCACCCTACGGAGTGCAAAAAATGCGTAATTGAAGGGCAAATGCATGAAATACAAAAATCATGGTAAGCATGGCTCTTTTTCTTCTTACATTTCGTTTTTTCTTTACCTGAATATATGCATTTTTCTTTTGAAAATGACTTATATTTTAAGAATTTTCTGTGTCTTTACTAAAATTGAAAACAAAATGTTTTATTGAATTCTCCATATTTTCTAAAATGTTTCTATAATAATTACCTAAGATCATGTCAAGTTCAATTTGTATCATAAAATTTCCATTTCGCTTATATGTCTATATTATTGTATGACAATCCTTAAGGATACTTTAAGGAACTGGAAAGAATTGACAACATATGTCAGTCATATGCCTTAAAGGTCACCTGTATGCAAAATTTAAACAAAAAAAAATACCGTACGGTTTACGAGTTATGAACTAAAGTTTGGCTTTTAGAAAGGCTTTTTTCAGTAATTAGGAACCCTAATTAATCTATAGTATCACCTTTACGAAAAATGTTTTCCTATTGATAATTATTAACGTAAGACCTCCTCATGGGTACTATAAGGAACTGTAAAAAGAATTAGATATGTTGAGTATGTATATGTTACTTTTGCTGATGATGTAGCTCTTTTTACAAGTCCTGATAGTCTTCAATCACAACTAAACATGGTTCACAATTATGCTACAAAATGGGGTCTTAAGATTAATGTAAAAAGGACAAAAATTTGTATTTTTGAGAAAAGAAAACAAGCGTGTAATTATGTTTGGTCAATAAATGATGAATTGTAGAAGTTGTTGATAAAATTGTTTATCTTGGTGTTAATTAAACTTATACAGGTAATTTGGAAAATTCTGTTAAAATTTTATCAGATCAAGCTCTCAAGGCTTATAATTCACTTTTACAATTGTTTTATAGAGCGAACTTGGATATTAAAGCTAAACTAGCTCTTTTTGATTCTATGGTTGTACCAATAATTTTGTATTGCTCTGATGTAATGGGGAATGTATGATCATCTGCGGATGTTTCTAAATTCCAAATTGTACAAGTTCATGTTAAATGTTGAATTCTGCTTAAGCCGGTGCTAGGGGGCCTGGACGGTAGTTTGTACTTGACAGTACCGTCCATGAACAGGCTCAATCAAACCGAGCCTGCAACATTTTCAATTTTGCCGTGTTCGGTTTTCTTTAGGGATTCTTATTTTCTCTATTTTGAAGGAGGTTGATAAACTTCATTTTTATAACTCAAAATTCTGCGGTTTTGGCGAGTTAGGATGATACCCTCTCTCTGTTATTAGTAAAGAGAGATAAATACAATATTGGCTAAGAATAATGAATAATCAAAATTCACCAATGTATAAATTATATCTTGCACAATGTAGCAATTACTAGTATATCAATAACCCATGGGCATCTTAGATTAAAAAACATTAGTGGATGACTTAGGATGTAGTTATATTTATTTATCTTCCTGGGTCAATTACAACTTTGCATCTATTTTAAAGCAGAGGTTACAATATCAATATGTACAAAAGTGGCATAAATGTATAGGAGACATGTCCAAATTGGGATATTATAGAATGTATAAACAATTTTTTGGTTTTGAAAAATATTTGGAATGTGTTAATATAGATAAATTTAGAAAATGCATGTCAGGCTTTAATTTAAGTTCTCATAGATAAGAAATTGAGGTCGGTAGATATCAAGGTATGCTTAGAAATGAACGAATCTGTAAAGATTGTAATACCAATCTAGTTGAATCTGAATATCACTTTTTACTAACGTGCCCTATTTATTAAGAAATAAGAACAAAATATTTATGTAATTGTTCATGGCCTAGTAGGCATTAAATTTTCAAACATTATATCATGTAAGAGTAAGAATAATTCATGTAAAACTGCCAAATATTTGTATGAAGCATTTCAAATAAGGAAAAATTTTGTTGCTGTAGAAGCTGCTTCTTAATTTGCATAATATAAAAATATTTCATTATACTGTATATCTATGACAATTTGTGTAAGTTATATGTGTATTTATTTTTTGCAAGCACTGTATTATGTTCTGTTGATATGTTTATGATGTCTTGGCTATATTCTTCACTTTGCAATTGTTAAATTGGCCAAAGGTATGATATTATGGCGATTTGCTGAATAAACTGAATTAAATTGAACTGTAAATTGACAAAATAGTTATATGCCTTAATGAAAATGTATGCAAAATTTAATAAAAAATTACCGTATGCTTTATGACTTTTGGGTTTTTTTTTCTGAACTTAAACTTTGCTATTAGAAGGGCTTTTTTCAGAAATGAGGACACTCTAAATAAACTATAATAGCATTATTATAAAAAAATGTTTTCCTATTTTTAATTGTTAAGAAACAAATATTAGCAATTAGCTAACAAATCACAAAAGCGAAATAATTGTTTCGACTCAAAATGTTTGAAATATGTATAAAATGTTACCCTTTCTGCACCTATTTTTAACACTAGTTTTACTACTTTTACCGTGTAGTTTTTTTTTTTGTATTTTATTTTATGAGTTTTGTCACGACGATTTAGCATTATTAATATATTAAGCCAATAAATATCTATAAAAATTATATAATTAAAATCAAACACAAATGACTTTTTTCTTCTAAAAATGTTTTAAATACTGGATGTATAAAATGTTACTCTATCCCTCCCGTTTTAAACTCTGTCTTTACCATTTTTCTGCTCTGAGAGCTGAATTCAAAATATTCCTAAAATTTACCAATTTAGGGGCTCGTAAATTTTCTCAGAAGCATTTTGGTTGATCTTGTTACAGATTTAATACTTTTACCGTCTAGTAATAATTGTTAAGAAAGAAAGAAAGAAAGAAAGAAGTTAACCCTACTGGTGTCCAAGTTAAATTGCAATTGACAGAGCGGAGGTAATGCAAATAGGTTTGACCTTAACTTTAGTATGAGTACCTTGGGCAAAGAATCAACTTTCCGCTTGTAAAACGGTTCATGTAAGTTATTTGTATATCCTAATCCCACACAAAAATTCTCTTTCCGTTATTGAAAACATCCCCTCCCACCATCTTGTTATTCCGTCCCCAAGGGTTTCCATTTTCCAGAGATATAATTTTACATGTACTGCAAAACATATATTTTTGTGTAGGATAATTAAAAATAATCTTATCGCAGCGTTGTTAAGGGTTAGATATTTCTCAAAATCTAAAAATCGCTGTATGTTTTAACAGTAAAAGTAAAAGTTAGTTCAACTTTGACATTTTGTTGACCTATTTATTAACCTTACATATTTGATATAGTAGTACTTTAAGATAAGATCATTGGGAATTTGAGGATAAGAATATTAGAGTAGACGACCGATCTTTATTCAGTTTGACTTCCTGTAAAATTTACAGGGAAGAACTGTACATAAGAAAGCTTTTCAGTGGTCATTTTAAAATTGCAAAATGAAATGTCGGAATCTCATTGGCTATTCTAAAATATAGTTCTTTTCATTCTAAGATAGTTCTAAAATAAAATAAAAAGAATAGTTCTTGCCACTATGAAATAAAATGTAAAAGATAGTTCTAAAATAAAATGTACAGGATAGTTTTTTAACTTTCTATTTAAATTGCTCAGATATTTAAGTTCTGTTTAACAATACTTCTTGCATTCGGATCTCATTACATTCATTGCTAGTGAACAATTTATTATACTTAAGAACATATTGAGTTGATTTTACACAATATCTGAGTTTTAATCTTTTGTAATACATAACGAGAATAACATCAGAACTCATCAGTTTTCCTTATTTTATGATAGTCAATAGCTGTTTAATATATTATATGATTATTGATGTTTTCAATTGATATAATGTTTATAATTTATATATATGTTTGCATATTAATCAACTAATTATAAAAAAATAATTGCCTTACCGACTGCGTAGATGTTGGTGTTACTTAACGAAACACGACATGTTTGTTTAGAAACACATACATCTTAAAGTGTTCCAATTTTCAAGATTAATAACCCAACAAGAAACTATTATGTCATTTTTATGCAAGCAATGCTAAATTTTTTTTATATGACTTTGCATGGAGAACTAAAAACTAACATATGCAAGTTAATAACCAGTTTTACTTCGGGCGAGTATCTGTCTTTCAAAGATACTTCTTGTTTCTTCTCCTTTTCATACAAAAAGATGCTATCATTTTTCTATAATAACGAAATGATCTTCAGTGGGAAATGTTTGTCCAGATCTCATAATCATATTTTATTCTTAACCACCTGCCAAATGAAGCCAATTTGGAAAATCAGATTTCTTAAGAAAACATCTATAAGGAAGATATCTCTCAAGACAAATGAGAACAAAACCAAAGAGTTGAAAATCTCAGACTAGGTTTTCTTGAGTCTGTTTATTGGTGTAAATGTAGCATCTGCCCAGCCATCAAGCACCAGCGTAAGCGATATTCAATCATGATCCTGACAATAAACCGTGAGATGTGAACTTTATTCACTTTAAGACAAAAGTGTGTTTTGTATGGGTATATCGTGATGATAATGTACGCAACCATACGCTCGTAAATGATCTCCCGCTCACCTTTTAAACCTGCTTTCAATGTATATATTGTAAGTATTTTTTTTAAGTTTGACATAATATAAATCACAATGGCGTGATAATAATGTCGACATGGCTAAAAATAATCACGCGTTGTATAAAAAACTTAAATCATGACATGTTATGGATTCAGTGATAATTTTTTTACATTCTAACGAAAAGTAAAAATAAAGTGTAATTGAGCACTCACGCAAGCATAAAAATGATCTTTTACCTAAGTATTACAACACAAAAATATAAATGCTCGAAGAAAAAATGTTTACTGGCATGAGCATACGAACATATAGACACATAAGAAATACCATGCTATTTTCATAACTTTTATTTGATATCAGTACAACAACTTTGAATTAGAAATATCTGTTTCAGTTAAAAAACTGCCCAATGAGAAAAGTGTCCATGCTTTAATAGGTATATCTTAATGAATAACAGATCTAAATAGTAAAAAAAGTTCCTAATTGTTTCAAGAAAATTTCGGGAATCACTGATAAAATATTCCATTGACAAAACTTAGTTAAGTATTTTTGTCATTTTGCTCTTTTACCATTAGAATGAGAACTATGCTTATTAAATATACGAAATGCCCTCTTTATACTTAATAAATGCATGTACATAAAACATTCCATGACCTATACTGTGTTGATACGACGTAAACCCCTGTAAAACTCATTGTATAAGATGCATGTATAATCAATTATACTTAGTATTTTGTTTTCTTGATTGCTACAATGTCGGCTATACAACACTCCTTTACACTCTTTAACCTCAGTAGACCAGGAAATATGTTTACTTTGATTCGTATAATATAGTGATGTTTACGCCTCTATCAATTTTTTTTGCATGTACTATAAAATTTATCTCATTGGGAATGATGATTAAATAGGTCGAAAAGATTCACACCTGGGGCACGTGAAGTATGCGGTTATGCTCAATCGTTTTTAGCTTTTCATGTTTCGTAAATAAGTTCATGTAATCCAGAAACATAAATAATGACATTGAGGAGGACGATGAGGAAGATCTATTTGATATTTCTACTTACAACTTTACCTCAGCTAACAACATAATAATAGGCAATGCTCGATCAAAAGACGGTTCTTGAACAATTAAAGTTAACTCTCCCATTTGTTGTTACGTAATGATAAAAAAGTTAGTGATATTATTAGAAAGACTAAAATGCCCGTTTCACGTTGCTTTACAATTGCACATTTTGTTTAAGTAGTGTACATAAATTGCAGAACAGAAATCTATCCGAAAATCTGTCATAAAGTGGTAACAAATAAAATTGCAAATTTGTCGATTAAACATGATTACCTATCGCCTTGTTAAATTTCATCTTCTTTTGTTTTAGATATAAAATTGTTTGGAAAGTGTTATCACCCAAAATGATTGTGCAAATAAATGAAAACAGAGATCAGCAAGGAAAGGTGGCATTTAATGACGCATCCTCTAACGCAACCCAACAACACCGGACCATTGTCAAGGCGCCCAGCAGGACACCGAACAAGACAGTGAAGGACAAAGTACGAACAGGTAGTTATTATAATAAATAATTTTCGAAAAGGGAAACCGTAGAAAATGATAAACAAGATCAACAAGGAAAGGCCGAAACCTCTACACGACCCAGCAACAAGACAAAGATTTTAAAGAAGACAATTAATTTAATTTTTTTTAAATTTTCTTGAGACTTATCTTAATTTCATTAATTAACATAATATTCTAAAATAAGCTGTGTATTGCATAATCTCCAATATAATATCTAAAATGTAGTAAGTTTCAAGAAAATAAAACAATTGATTTTCTGAATTTAAATCAAAATGAAAAATCTTTAAAAAAATAAGACTTGTAAAAAGTCAATAAATATGAACAATATACATGTACACACCAAATTAATGTGACGAAGAACGATCTTGAAGGATCGAAAATATAATATCTTTGATTATATAAAGTTTCCATTTTGCATGTATATCTTTATTTGACTGTAGCAAACGTAGCTTATGGTAAGAAGCAACAATTAAAGTTTTCCCTTTTCCCATCACTTTTGAACAAAATTAAATTGACTAATTAAAATGCTGATTTAAAGCTGGACGACTCCAGATGAGCCAAAATATTTCAAGAAATTCAATAGTGAGAAAAAATGTACTAAAATTTAAAGAAAGGTAAAACTATTTAAAATGCAGTATTTTATTGCTTTATTTGTCAACCTCACAATACATTTCCAAAATTTTCCTTAAAATGACATGAATCTGGAGGCGTGCTGCCTTAAGCAATGTGGGAGGTTTTCATGTAATTGTTTATGTAATCGTTTGATAACATATTGTTGTTTGTGCAATTATGTAATAAGGTATGGTTGTATGTGTAATTATTTAATAAAAATAAGTATGTGATAAGATATGATTGTATATGTAATTGTATGATAAGATTTTGTTGTTTGTGCAATTATGTGATAAGATGGGATTTTATATGATAACATATGGTTGTCTGTGTTTTTGTATGATAGGATATTGTTGAAATAAACAAAAACAAAACATAATCATGATATACGTTCATCTCTATTATGCCGGTAATCATTGCAAGATATTATGCTTACAATATCCTTAAAACAACAACAAAATGATTCCAGCATTATAGATTTTTTACTCTCCCCTGGTAAACAATTATGACATGCATATATATTTTAGACAACAGTTTTCTTTGGCTTTATACAACACAATCTAACTAATATATCATATTCTCTCAAAGAAACATTAAACTAAAATAGTATTGTAGTATATTTATACATATAAGGAATGCTGTTCGAGATATAACACGTCAAAATATAAAGTAAGGCTAAATTTGAAAAATGAGGTATTGAAATATAAATAAAATGACGCTTAAGTAAAATGCAGCAACATAATTATTGCTATAAATAAACACGGAACACTGCCATAAACTAAAATTATTTCAGGTTTTTAAAATAAAAATATGACACTGTCGCGAAACACGCCCTCGCTTCTCACAGTAAGTGTATTTTGGAAAGAATGAGACAATTTATGCTGGAAAATCCCTCAAGATCACCGAAATTAAAGACAAAAGTGTAAAATTATGTTTCCTATAGAGGTAGTAACGTTATCAGCTGAGCAAGACAAGTTTGTAAGTCTATATTATTTATTTTCATATAATGTTGCGCCATTAATGTACTAGCGGAAATAATTAGTGAACTATTACCAACAAACAGAAGATAAATCCCAAGAGCGCTTTATCTATAAAGACGTATTCTTTTTCTATATTTTTACATCTTGGATGTTAACATATTGCAAATAAGCTTCCTTAATCTGTTCACTGACGCGACATAGAATTTATTTCGGTTTTGATATGATTCTCATTGTCTTACTTTTTTGTTTGGCAAATTTACTTTTAGGTGCTATATTTGAGCATTATCGTATTAATTTCCTTTGTCTTGTATCTTTGTTTTCATCATTTACCATTTTTTTTGTACTAATGTTTGTGTCTCAATATATATAGATATATGTTGACCACGTTAATATCTTTTGCAATGCGAGGATAGAATAAAAAACACAAACAAAAAAGTGAAAAATTAAAATTGTTATGGCTCGGTTTGATTGAACCTGTTCATGGACGGTACTTAAAATTGAAAGTTCCCGTGAACGTCCTCTAACACCGACTTAAGCAGAACTGAACTTTGAATATTAAAAAAGGTGAAATTTTGAATTTAGAAACACCTGCAGATATGTGCACACGGCGGTAATCATGAAACCTTAAATGTGAGACTTTAGTTCTATTCCATGAAAAGCGGCGTTAGTCCCCAAATAAATGAACGCGTGAGCCCAAAACGAGAAAATAATAGGCGGAACTAAAAAAATAGAATTTTAAAAGGAAATTAGAGGTTATGAAGCTTGCATATCACAAACAATACGTCAAAAGACAAATTCAAAAGTCAGGCACCATTTCCTAAGGATAATTATACAGTTTACAAGGAGAAATGCTGGAACCACCCAAGTTGAAAAGGGTTAAGTAGTAGGAACTAAACATACCACAAACATGTACACAGAACGCAATCATGCCATGATGAACGATCTTAAAGGATCAATACTATAACATTTGCGATTATAGAAATGTTCTATAAAGAAGAGATCCTCAACACAAATGAAATATGGGGAGCAGTTGTCTAGTGGTTGAGGTATCTGCCTCTCAACCCAGAGATCATGGGTTCGTACTCGGGTTACGACCATGTTTCTTCATATGACACTAGTACTGGTTGGTTCCAGGAAGCGGACTTGAAGTGATTGATATAAGTTGCAAGAACTTGTTTCGCAATCGAGCTTAAATCAGTATGTTTAAACCAAACCAAATGACAAATAACTAAACTAAATAGTTGAAATTCGCAAACAAGGTTATATTGTTTACGTTTACACGATGTTACTAACTGAACCATTACATACACCATCCTTTGCCTGGTGCGTTTTAGCAATTAGTACAGTTAAAGTGATTCAATTTTTTGTATTAAAGTTAAAATACTAATTTGTTTACATGTTTTACTTTATGACCCTCAGTTATAAGCATCTTGCATGTCTAAAACTATCATTTTAACATATATAAAACTCATGTTTGCCCACTCTAAAAAGACAAAATGTATTAGTTTCTGAGGTATAATGTAAAATTATGTCGAATATAAATCACAATGGCGTGATCACATTGCTAACAATAAACACAAGTTGTATAGAAAAACTAAAATCATGACATGTTATGGTTCCAGTAATAATTTCATAATTTACCAACATATCTAGATAAAATATTCAACACTGTTACCAGATCATTCTCGGTCGACAACATCACGCGAAGAATCGTTTTTAAATATGTTGTATCACTCATATATGCTTGGTTTCTTCATAGAACATTTGTCGTAGGTATTCATTATCACAGAGATCGTCTATGATTTTTGGGGAGGCTATACCTCCCCAATGTTAATACTATCTGTCAAATCTTACTGCCGCGGTAATCAAGTCAAAAAAATAGTACCTTGATTTTTTTCTAAGCTGACTGATCACTCATCACAGACATTTACAATATTAAAATATTTTCATTCTTTTATTTCATATCTGCAATTTGTAAAGATAATAATTCTCTGAAAAATTCTTTATTTTTGTTTGTTATTTTTTCAAAATCACTACTCCGTGACATCATACTGCCGCGGTAATCAGGTTTAGGCATACGTACGTTGGTAATAAATAGTTCTGGTATGAAAACCCTTCTATATAATAACTTTATCAATATCTTTTAAACAAAAAGCATAAATGAAAATTTACAGGTAAATGCTTTAATTAGGTGGCAAATATTCTTTATTATTTTTGATAACAATTTTCCAATTACTACGCAGCGACCAACTGTTTATGACGGGTCATTAACTAGAACGTTGCAACATTGTAGTCTCAATATCATGCATGTTCTTTTGTTGTTATAAACCATTAATAGTCCTTAATATTTTTTAAAGACAAATAATGGTAAACTGTCGCTTACATCAGAGACATGGATCATGCTTGCGTGATAACTAAGGAAAACTAACTTATTAGTACACCTTAGGAGGCTGTACGCGGAAAACGCTCATAAACCGCTATATCATATAGCTGTTAGTAAATATTTTGCATACATTTAACTAAAAATTCACTAATGGTGATGAACATATAGTTTGAAAACATTATATTCTTAAACCATGTATCGCCGAAAAAAAACTATTTAACTACAAAATCCGTAAGGACCCTCCGACAAAATTTCACCACAAGATTACATTTAATATTAGCAAAAAAAAAAAGCAATACTTATATTTTCATCTTACATAATTCATTAATCAAACTTTTAACATAAAAGTATCTTTTAAAAATATGTCTGGCAATTGACAGATCCCTACCTCTGATCTTTTATTTGTAAAGGAATAAATTTAAACATGTGCTCTTTTGTTTAGGAATATTTTGTAGTGAAAGTCTTAATATATCCACTAATCTCATAATTAGAATTAGACAGGTCAGGGATTTATACAACCAATAGTTTAGTTATCTACGCTCATTTTAATCCCAATACGCTCATTTTAATCCCAATAGAAACATTCAAATATTTGGGGTAAAAAACATGACCAAAGTACTGTTGAAGTTAATTTATTTCGGAACCGTTCTAAACATAGCATGGATCAGTGCACTCAAGAAAAGGTTTTTTAAAGTCATGTGTGTACGGGTAGTACTGTAATAGAACTGTAATACTTATTGGCAATACTACTTGCAGTGTGATATTGTAGTGTAGTGGTAACGTACTGGTCTATTACACTGTAACTATACAGGTGCTGGTTCGAATCCTATCATTTCCATTTTTTAAAAATAATATATAATATCAATGCAAGGTTTTGGGCTTGCAACGAAAATCATCTATTTATTGCTAGCACGCAATACTGATCTGTTGCGTTGAGGTATGTTGTGGCGCTGTTAGAAATACGTCATCACAATTTTTGTACTTGATTTCGTTGGTCATCGCAAAAAGTGTTATGAGGTTCGTTGTCTATTACCACGACAATGTGTGCTGATTTGGGATTAGCTTTTGATTAAGCCTTTTGGTGAAGACTTCGCCATCCATATCTACGTGGTAATAAAATATTGACGTTCTCTCTTATTGTATCAATGTGACACACATTATTGCAATTTATTTCAAAATATATCCAAAAATGATAGATATGGACAGGATTAAAAACGGGCAGACAGGAACAAGCTCTTACTGAGAGATTTGTAAAGATGTCTGTTATCTTCATGTTTGTTTCTTAGTCAAAAAGCAGCCTTTTGCCTCCCATTATCAATGATTCATCCTATAGGTCGGGGTAATACGGAATTAATCTTAACGCCAAATTGTGATCGCAAATACCCTTTACTGACACAAGAGGACGCTCGGACAGATAGACAGACGGACAGAAATTTGAGCAGCCCCCCCCCCTCAGGGTGATACACAAATCGAATTTAAAAAAACATTGCAATTATTTTTAAAGAACATGCATTGTATTCTTAGAAGTATATAAATTACATCTAAATGACAAGGTGAACGCAATTATGACTCTCATTTACGTTGTATTAGGGTATAAATTGTGACCTTTTTGCACCATAAAGTTTGTAATTTTAATGGATGTTTTTCAAAGTCTGCGCTTGTAAGTCTTACTTAGTATCACTACACTTCTAATAAAAGAAAACATGCCTAGTAATATGCCTTCTTGTGCTTCTTTACTTTAATTATAATACAATGTATAAAACTTAGGAAATAGTCAGCCATTTTGAAATCCAAGATGGCTGCCGCAATATTTTTTTTGTTTGTTTTTGCATCTATTCTTCTCATCAACACTTTAGCAGACTAAAATTAACAAAGCCTTAAATTAAAATGCCAACAAATGTGTATATATCTCGCCCGAGAGAGAATTAAAGTAAAATTAAAAAAGTCAATGGCGACCATTTTGAAATTGATTTTTAAAGGTCGAGGACTAAAAATACAGCCGTGGTAGAGCAAAAAAATGAATTCAGCGTACTCGAAATAGGCAAGTAAGCCCAACTACCTGCTTGTACTAAAAAATGCCGTTAGGATGAACATTTTCCCAAAATCAAACCAGTCTATCTTGGCACTGGAGACGAACACGCGTCAGCGCGACTGACAGTACCACAGAGGTTTAAGGCTTTGTTCGAATTTTTTAATTGAATTGTAATTTATTACATATGCTTTAGCATTCTCGTGAATAAAAACATGGAAATTATATACATGACTTGTATAAAAATTATAAATAGAAAAAAAAGAAAGTAATTTTTTTTTACAAAGGTCCTGATAAAAGTATTACCCCTTTGTGGGATTTGAACTTAAGACCTTCCGCATGCAAAACAAGTAACATAACCACTGCACTATCAGGCTAGATAATATTCAATCACCTGTTTCCCAGGTAATGTGTTTTTGTATATGGTTATTTTTCTGCCACCCCTATGTGGTTTTAAATTTAAGATTTCCCATTCTCGATCATATTTGAATCGACAATACCTAGTAGTCGTTTACCCGGTGGTGATCCCATTAAACTGATTATAGATTCCAATAGAAAACACAAATAGAAACATGTGTTTCGGTACAACAAAAATCGGAAGTAAAGTGAACAGTTAAATGACAAAAATATGTGGTCAAATATGTTTTAACAAGGAAATAATTATTTCAGAGAAAGACGCAAAGATCAGTCTTCAATCAAATGAATGACCCCGTATTGTGTAATTAGAAAGTTTATTCAATTCTAGGGCAACGAATCATAATTTGATAGTCCATGTGTAATAAAATTTTCAATACAGATTATGAGATACATAAAAATATTAAAGAATAAGAAGCTTTAAAAAACAAAACAAAAAAACGCATATATATACGAATGACTTACAGTCGAGCATGGGAAAAACCTTACGAAATTTTAATTTGAAAACGATATTTGCGCGCGCTGAAGTGATTAATGTTTATATGAATAAATCAAATAAAAAGAACTTATATGTTTGTGTTCTAAAAATAATTGGCGGCATAAGACGAATTTCGTTTTAATTTTACAACACTTGAAAAATTACTACAGAAAATATGTTGTTGTTTTTCTTGTTTTGTTTTCAACAAGAGTGTGTGTTTTAAGTTAATTTATTCTCGGCACCGGAATAACCATATGTCCGAGATTATAGCATCGGGGACGTCTTTTTCAAGCAGAAACTTCCTGGTAGCCCATTCTTCGTTCGTTAGTGGTAAAGGAGACGACTGTACTGTCAAGGCATCAACTTTCTGACTGACGACAACAAAAACGGCATTCATTAGCGCCAAACCTCCAGAGTAAGTTACGACAGGTCAACCAATCACCTCTGGTACTTGAGATGACTTGACCTTGACCTGCCGTGTGCCTTCTCCGCGACGTGCATATCTCTGGAGGGATTTGGAGAAGTTTCAACAAAAACCTCCAAAACACGCTATTTAAAACACCATTCATAGCACTGACCCTTCGATGTTCTCATCTATTTGCGGGAAATGGTCGACAAGGAAAACCCTACGTAATAACCGCACACCCTGTTAACAACAGATTTTCCGCAGTATATATTTCAAGCTAGTGAGGTTTAAAATCTATCGATTAACTACCGTAAGTTGGTAAAAAAAGAAGATATAACTTCCTGATCAACTTTCACTTAGGTTGATTCAATTTTGAATAAGCTTTGCAGATATGTATTTTTTCAAGAAATATTTAGCTTTAATATTATCCGAAGCCGTCAAAGTCAGCGACGAGTAATGAAATGGGAATAATTTTCCGAAACGTGATTTCATTCGAGATTTGCTTCGGGAGAAGACAACTTTCTGTCCGTAGAGCATGAATATTAATACTCATCACAAGACAGTGTCTTATTAATCTCAGTTATGGTACATGTAAATATGTATAATTTTTATGTTCAATTAAAATGTTGCTTAACTTGCAGTTGTTATTATCATTCAATGATATTAAAACGACATAAAGTATTTATGATGAACAGTCCTAGAATATTTTGATAAGGAACCGTCAGTTGTAAAATGGTATTATGATCTTATAATGAACAGTCGTCATACCTGCTGGTATGTCATTTATAAATGGTTTTTAGGTTTTTCAAAATTTGCATGATTAACAATCCGAATGTAGACCTCAATGAAATGTTCTGGAATATTAACAAAATGAATAGTCAACCATATTAACCATATATATGAATGGCTGAACGATAAATGGCGAAATGTGCATATCTTCTTATTTAACAGCACATTTTAAGCAAAAAGAAAAGAAACTATAAGTCTGAAACATTCTGTCATAGCCTCCCCATCAGTACATTCAGTGCTTTGATTTTCACATTAGCACGCAACACATAATTGAATACAACTGCTCTAGCGCCATAATTGCGATATCAGTAGAGTGATGTGTTTAACTTCTGTTGTTTACGGAGATAACGTCATATTACAGACGATGACGTTCAGCACGACATATTTGTTTTGCTTGTAATTTAGTTCTTTCTATTTGGCTATTTTCTTGTTGGGTGGTTCCAGTATTCCTCACTTATTGAATACTGTTGAATCACCCTTAGGATTTGTGGCCTGCTTTTTAAATTTGTCTTGTGGCGTATTATCCGTGATATGCAGGCTTCATAACCTCTGATCCCCTTTCGAAATTCCATTTTATTTAGTTTCGCCCACTGTTTTCTCGTTTAGGGCACACGCGTTTTTTACTTGGTGACCATATGCCGCTTTTCATGGAATGGCACTTATGTGTCACATTGAAGGTTCCATGATAATCTTTACGTTCGTCAACATAAAAGCGCGCAAAAATGTCACGTGCAATTTGGTCAACTTTTGACGTCGGAAATACATTTTTTAATCTATTTAGAAACAGGTTAATATGTGATTATTTACCAAATTAAACAATGCTTTCCCGCTCGACGTCACCCGACGTTGGCATTGTGACTGAAGGTAACTCGTAAGTATACATAGTTTTTTCTTCTGTCGGACCATAAGCATAATTTCCGAAAGTATCATAGTTGAAAATTCATCACGATAAGTGCACAAATGAGAAAAAATGAAACCTTTCCGGATACTTTTCTAACAGTCCTCGTATTTACAATAATATACTAGGAAATAGGTTTACTTTGATTTTAATTTTTCAATTTTTCAATTTTCATGTAAATTTGCTGTTTTTAATACTAGTACTTCTGCGGGATTACTCTTTTATCCATATTTTAACTTTGATTCATATAATATAGTGATATCTACGCCTCTATCAATTTTTCATGTAATATATAACATATCTCCTTGGGAATGATGATTAAATAGGTCGAAAAGATTACACCTGGAGCACGTGAAGTATGCGGTAATGCTCAATCGTCTTTAGCTTTTCATATTTCGTAAATAAGTTCATGTATTTCAGAAACATGAAAAATGACATTGAGGAGGACGAAGAGGAAGATCATAATTATCTGACATTTCTTCTTACAACTTCACCTCAGCTAACCACTCATAATAATAATAATCAATGCTCTGTAAAAAAGATGCTTCTTGAACAATTATTATGAAACCTCCCATTTGTTGTTACTCAAAGACAGAAAAGTGATTGATATTACTAAAAAGACTAAAATGCTCATTTTAAATTGCTTTATGTGTTAATTGTGACTATCTACTGCCCATTTCTGATTGAGCAGAGTATATAAATTGCAGACAACAAGTTTTCATAAAGGTGTTATAAATAAAACTGTAGATTTGCCGATCAAACATGATTACCTTATATAACGTCTTGTTAAATTTCATCTGGTTTTGGCTGTGATATAAATTTGTTTGGAATATTGATGTGCAAGTAAATGAAAACAGATTAATAAATAAGGGCGACATTAAATGAACGCATCTGTAGACGCAACCCAGCAACCAGAACCATTTGTCAAGGAGCACAGTAGGACACCAAACAAAAACAGGAGAGGAAACAAGGCAAAGTACGAACGGGTAGTTACTATAATAAATGATTGAAAAAGGAAACTATAAAAGCCGAAACAGATTTTAAAGAAGACAATCAATGAAGGAGAAGGATGCAGTGGTAAGGGTCAGAGGACATAAAGTTGGAAGTGGCAAAAATGAAAACAAGGGGAAAGGGATGATGCTTACCAAAGACGACAAAGACAAGCATGTCACCATAATAAGCATATAACAATAAACAACATATACATCTACGGAAAAAGAAGGGCGCCGCCTTGGAACGGTCAGTAGCATAAGCACGAGTTGGGAGTTTATACTGGTTAATATTACACCAAACCTCACTCTTTGCCCCGTCACTTTCCTATTAAAAGGGACAGTGTATATAAAATGAATCCCCGCCGAGAAAAAATTTAACAATTGTTATAGTTACAAAAGATGAAATTAGTAAAAAACATACATACAAGAAAGTAATCAAAATGAACATAAAAAAGTTTCCAATGTCTTAAAGGCAGAGCAGCAAGAATATCTCCTACGATGGTCCGCCAAAGCTAGATAGAAGACAAATATTAAAACAATTTAGTTCCAATAGGATTTAAAAACTTTCAATCATGACGTTCCACGTGGTTTGTCGGATGTAAATAAAAAGAAAAGCGGAGTGTCCAACTGTAAAAGGCTTGACCTCTGAGTATACGGTATGTCTTCAACATGCTTGATATTTTCTTGAAGCTTACTAGATGAAACAATCATGAGCTTTGTATTGTATTACATACCCATCTGTTCTGTAAATATTCCAAAACTAACAAAATTGAATAAATTCTAAACAGAAGTCCGAACAGAAGTATTTCACTTTCATAATTTTCCACTTATACCTTTTTTAACAAGGCTAGTCAGCAGAGTTTCTCTTTTCAATTTAATATACCATTACTTAGTGACTCGATCAGATACCAGGGCAAAATTATTATCTATTTTTGAGGTAAAATATTTTACAATAATAATTTTGGTAATGGCGATGTTTCATTTAAGAAATAAATTTGACAAACATTGCGTTCATGAACTCTGAGTAATAAAGGACTGTTATAAAGGACATAACAAAATGTAGTTTCCTATCCACTTCAATTGCTTATCTATTTTCATTAGATATGTACATAATATTTGTCAAATCTTTTTTTATCATTTTATTTCAAGTGTGATCGTTCAAACTCTGCAAACGAATGTTTGACATGAAATACAGCAAAGTCTTATGAAATATTATTTCACTTTTGGAAACAAAACTTATGGTGTTTCACTAATTACAAAGCTGATTTAAACAATGTGTAAGTTTTCATGAAATTGTTGATGTAATTGTATGATAAGATATTGTTGTATGTGTAATTATGTGATAAGTTACGGTTGTATGTGTGATTATTTGGTATAGTATGTGATAAGATATGGTTGTATGATAAGATTTTGTTGTTTGTGCAATTGTATGATAAGATATCGTTGAATATGATAAGATATGGTTGTATATGATAAGATTTGTATTTGTAATAATACGATTAGATATGGTTGAAATAAACAAAAACTCAATCATGCTATACATCTTTATTATGCTGATAATTATTGCAATATAGTATACTTACAATATCATTAAAACAACAACAAAATGATTCCTGCATGAACAGATGTTTCCTGAAACAATGTCAATTTAAACACGTGCATCAAACTTATATCAATGCAAATATGGCTTCAGTATACGGTTACACAAAATAAAGAATGACAACGTTGATCCTTAATTGATTTCTTTTGTTGTTAATGCAACTGATATACTGCAGATCTTCAACACTGTCATTTAGTTCATTGTACTTATTCTCCCTATTAAAATGATTTACAATTACGTTGTGATATTGACACATGATAATACCGAGTCGAGCTTTTGTGTCGCCAATGTATTCATATTAAGACTAAACCCTTATGTGCTCAAACGAAAATTAAACTTTTCCTTCCTTGCTTCAGAAGTTTCTATTTTTATCTCTTATAGCACATTTCTTATATATCAATACAATTCTGTAAATGTCTCTAAACTTCTCTGTTAAGATATGCACTTTAGTAATGTACAAACATGTTATCCTTTCAAGAGGAATATCTATATGTAATACATAGATCTTCACAAGTTAATTTACGTCGTCATATAATTGGAAATATAGATTTCTATATCAATTTTAAGTGTATCGCTGTAGAATAATGCAAGGTTTGCTTTCAAATGCGCAGGAATATAATCACGAAGACAAATAGGCCTAAGTGATAAATTACATATCATTGGAACGATTAACCGTGCATTATTATACTAAAATGCAATAAAAAATAAAATATATTTCCATTCTAATATGATAATAAAATAGATTGATGTAACCTGACGTCATTTGGTTTATTGACGTCATGACTGACGTCAAGTGACATGTAAGAATTTTTATGTTGTGCGTACATCGTGAAATAATGCACATGATTGCCCTATGTGTTTGATAGAGGAATAGTGTGAAGCGTCTTATAAGTTATAACTATCAATAGATAATGGTAAGCAGGTAAAAAGAAAGATAATATATCTCAACATAAAGTGTACTATGAATATAAACATTTACATCGATGAACAAAATTTCGGTACGTCCAGCATTTTGGCATCTTAATATGTATCCTATCACATGTATAGAATAGTGTAGGTTAATATTTTGCAATAAACAAACTAATTACTAAGGTACATTATTGTATGAAAATATTATAGTTTAAAATGGTTGAAATACCTTTTTAATTTAAAGATAGATATATATGTATTTGCAATTCTCAAATATTTCTTTTAGTGTGTTTCCAACATTACATCGTACACTGAGAAAATCTCTTTTGAATGTGTCTATCTGATTTCCGTTTGAAAATATTTATTGACAAGTTTATCACCTATTGTGTATCCATACAACGCTTTTTATTCATACAACTCTTGTAGAAAAAAGAGTTTGATAATGTATCATGAGACTTCCTGATTTATAACATTTCAATCAAGGTAAAACATCACCTTTCAACATCGAGCTTATACTCATCAGTTCAGACAATCTTTTCTTTTTTACTTGCGTAAAAGCAGACCTTGAACATGTACATGCAACAGATATTAGTTGCGTTCTTCTGACCCATTTATTTGATCCGTGTATGCATTGTTTTTGTAGTACATGTATAGAATAAAACACTGGCTTGCATGCATAATTATCAAAACAACGCGCACATTTGCATTTTGCCATAGTAAGAACAGGCGGAAATCTGTTTGGATCTATATCGTTAACAAATTCCCAGGGACATAATGTCCTGCTATGAAGTGGCGTATTATGTGTAATGGGTGCTGATCTGTCACATGACAACGGGTTGCTGTAAGCGTTTATGGTTGCATTCACATATTGGTTGACTGTCAACTCTACTCTGTCCAACTGTGCTAATTCGTGCTCAAGAATAGAAGTAAGCGGTGAGTTTAGGCACGCAGATACCAGGCGACAGATCATGTGTACCTGAAATGTAATATAATAATCTTTAAAAATAAACTGGTAAAATATCATCAATATTTGTAGGCAGTTCTGAAAATACTCGTGTCAAAATAAGTGAACCGATGACATGAAATTCTGTTTAAAAGATAAATGGAATATAGATTGTTTTGATTCTGCTAATGGCCAACATTATGATGTGCTAATTTATACATATTTAATATTCGTTGAAACTAATCTATACAACACAGCCAATCACTCGTATTCTTAAAAACAAACATGAAACATAAACATTCAGTACTGTAATAAAGCAATGCCGTTCTTGTTACAACCACATATTGGGCGAATTACTTTTAAAAGTTATATTTCAATTAGCATGGGTATAACTGTTTTTTTTGAAAAAGGTATGCATTGAATTAGCATTACTTAACAAAAATAATGCATTAAATTAAGCAGCATATTATTCTCTAAATCATGTCAATAAATAGTAAAATCAAAAGTTAGACAGTTTTTTTTCAGAAATCATTATCCATAAAACACAAGTTAATACTACAAAGTATCTATCTGAAACCAACATTATGTCATGTTGTAGTTATTAATCCATGGTCTTTTTAGCTATTTTGAGAAAAGACCTTAAGCTTAAAATGGACAACAATTGTGCAGTTTTTAAAGAAATTAAAAAGAAATGTTTTAATATGTTTCAATGTCTATGGTGATATAATATGTCTTATTTCTAAGAAACATAATTCAAAATTGCTCAAATTTTCTGAAAAGTTTTAAAAGTCAGATTATAATGGTTGTTGTTGTTGAGAACACACTTTTCGAAATTGAGAAATAAAGATTTTGTTTTCGTTTTGGAATAAACCACTGGTAATAGAGCAAAACAATCAATCGGTAGTAATTCTATAGCATTAAAATTCAATTCACTTTATGTCTGGTTACAACACGTCATAAGATGAAGTTCACCTAAAATGTGGTATCAAAATATTAATATTATAACGTTTGAGTATGATGATGTTAAAATGGTATAAGTAAACTGTTGCAACTTAATTATTTCTATAAATAAACACGGAACATCGCCATGTAAAATATAATACTGTCGCGTAACACGCCCTCGCTGCTTCTTACGGTAATTGTAAATTTGGAAAGAATGACAAAATGTATGCAGAGAAGTCCCTTAAGAGCAAGGACATTCAAGACAGAAGTGAAAAATGATAATTCTATTAGAGGGAGTAAGTTTATAAGCTAAGCGAGACAAGTTTGAAAGTCTATATTATTTACTATCATATCATGTTGCGCTATTAATGTACACACGGAAATAATTGGATAAATAATTAACAACACAATTATTATAGAAAGATAAATCCCAAGAGCGTTTTATGCTATATAGACGTATTCTTTTCTATATTCTTACATCTTGGATGCTAACATATTGCAAATAAGCTTCCTCAAACTGTTCACTGACGCGACGTTGATTTATTTTCGTTTGTTCCATCATAACAATTACATCATCACTTATATTGGTTCTTTTTAATCTTTCCTGCAACATAAGATTGCTTTAATTTGATTTTTATAGTCTAGCATTTTTGTTTGGAAACATTTATCTTTAATGTACGCTTACTTTCTTTCTTTAGATGGTTTCTTTGATCATTTCTGTCTAGTATCATTGTTAACATTTAATTTTTTTCGCGCTTATGTTTGTAAGGTCTCGTATATGTTGTATTTGCTTTGTGCTTGTTAAATAGATACATGTATATCTTGACCACTTTCATCGTCAATTACTTGAAATAATTCCCTTAATATTGTGATATCCCGAAGTATGCGACTCGAAAGGAAACAAAATATGAATCGAAAGCAAGGATGTAGATAGTTTAGAAGATGAACCTTCAGTCAAAACAATATCTTTGGTTTATACAAAATTCATTTTTGTCGATTGTGTAGGAAGCTATAAGCTTAAAGACACACGTTTGAGTCCGTTCCTGGAACCAACCAATACTTAGCAAAGAGTGTAAAGTTTCTTGATCACTTCAATAGGAAAGCAAATGAAATTATGTAAAAATTGGATATTTAAATAAATGTTTGCAATTTGTCATGTAATTGCAAATAAAAAAATAGATAAGGGAAAATGAAACAACTTGTATTCACAAATGAAATATAATTTGATCTTGAATTTTAAACTTACAAATAAGATTTGTTATATTTATCCATGAAGTACCAAATATTTGTGCGCTTACAGACTGCATGTGTTTTTTCTACTGATAATAGAGATAGTTTCTTGTGAAATTCCAATTCATTTATCATACATATTCATTGTTTGGCTACAGTGTCATATTTGTAATAATAATTTTGAAAGCAATTACATTGTAGTAGCATAAAAGTATGTTATCAATACCGTTAATATACTTGTTTTGGAAAATAAAAGTTCTTACAAATTGTTTAATTCATACAAATCTTTAGAATAACTTTGTATTGATAAAAGATATAAACATAATATAGAAAAAACTATTTTAGTGCAGGAATAACAGCTTTGTTTTATTCAAACGAACTTGAATTTATTTCTCCATTTGGTCGTCCGATGTTAACCAGATTTGACAACTTTATTTCCTTAATAATGGGCGTATAAATTAATTTCGTTAATATGCGCTCATGACGTCACTATCCGATCAACAAGGTGTGGAATATGAAATATCTACCTTGATTTATGCAATTCTTCAGTTGAAATTGAGCGTATTTTCTTCAGTTAACTTAAACTAAGGGTATAAAAGTCATCTATTTGCACATATAATCAAAGAGGTGCTCCTTACACTTATGTCAATAGTTGTAAAATAATGTGTAATTTTGCTCTTCGAAATTTTAGTATCATGCTCACAATTAAAAAAACGAAATTCTTGTCTCACGATACCTGTACAATTTAAACAATTTTTAATTGTTCTGCATGTCAAGATATCCACTATGGAAATCAATCAAAATAGCGAAAGTACAATAATTTAAATAAAATGGCATAGTAATTCTAGTTAACAAACGTTACGGTTGGACACTATGCATTTATCAATATTTGATTTACTTCTTTATTCGAATGTAAGCAAGGTAATTATGAAATAATATATCATTTTCTCGGTGACATGTCACAATATCATTTTCATTATCTTAATTATTGAAAAACAAAAACCGATTTACTAAATTATTTTATGAAACTCGTTTTGTATTTCACTTACAGGTTGATACTTTTATGTGCCAATGATGCAAAAGTAATGTCAAAATAACTTATAAAAATATGCCATTTTAAGAGACGAAGAAATTCCAATTGTTTTCAATTATTTCAATCTGTAAGTCATTTAATGTAGTATGTCAAGGTAAAACATTCAATACTAATCTAAACTTAAATTTAGAGACATATTTGTTGACGGTCATGCAACAGAAAATTAGCGGTTTATACTAAGACATGATATTTTCTCTAAAAGAAAAATCTAGCCATGAATTATAAACCAATCATTTTCAAGCTTATATTTTTTTGCTTCAGTTATGTAAAGTTAAAAAAAAACACCTGATTACTTGAATAAAATATTTGTATGACATGAATGCCTTTGCATGTTCTATATATAAACATGAATTTGTCATGCTATGATATAAGGATTGGCTCTTTGTAAATTTAACTGTATATAACATAATAAAATAAGTCACTTTAACAAATGATTTTATCATTTAGTAAATAGGAAAATTTTCAAAGGGACACGAAATTGTTATAACATTTCTATCTAAAAAGAATTCATTTATTCATAAAAAAGCTTACTACGGTTTGATTTTAAACATGATTTTAATTCGTTTATTTTTTTGTAAAAGATTCACAACTTTTAATAAAATATATCGCTCCTTAAAATACACTGAATTTGATATTTTGCGTTTCAAAAATTATACGATATTAGGTAACTGAAGTTTGAACATCTAAGGTAGATTTTCGATGCATAAAAAACTGTCAAATTTCTAAGAAAACTTCCAATTTTGTTTTAGTATAAAAGCCATATTTACTCTTGACATAAATTGGTACTTGTATAGTTAACAGTATTTTTGCCGACTAAGTGTTGACAAAGGTACTTGTTTCGTGTTTTTAGCCATATATGTACTCTTGTGGTAGTTTTCGCTGGATTTTAAATAAATTTTACACTTAACTCTACAATATCGCACACTTTCATATCAACACAAAAGATGTTTATTTCTAACATCAAAATAAATATGTTTTATTACTGTCAAAGAATAATTACTATATGTCCGTTTCAGTTTAGAAATAATGTTTTATTTTTTATATATTTATATCCCTTATTCAACTTTAAATCAATTATACTTTCAACTTTTCAGACAATTCTTTAATATTGTTTTTCGTTTAAGATTATATTGTAAACTATTCTTATAAATTTATCATAATTGCGAGCGTTTTACTTGCTATAAGAAATGAAAATAAAAAAGCAATTTAAATCAAATGAATAATTATGTCATTACCTGAATAAAACATAAAGTTTTCATCTGTTCCACAGAAAGATGTTTCATATTTGATACTTAATGTCTTCTACAACTACAACTTCAGATGAGAAATTCTATGTATGTACATATTCTAAAAATCATAGAACATACAACTTTCTTAGAAAATAAACGAAAAATATAAATCTCCTTTATTTTTAATGCTGTTACAATAGAATCTTCATATTAATAATGATGGATAATAATTACAAGCTATTGTTTATATATATGTATAAAGGTAACAATCCTTACAAGCGCGTATAAAAGATTAACCAATGAAAAATAACTGTTGTAAAGAGCGGTTATAGAATTTCAGACGAACTGGTGTGTGTAAAATAACTGAAGGAGCGTACTTGGGTGAATAATATGTTATATAGGAATATTTATGTGAGAGAAATTGATGGCAAAGAAATTAAAATGAATTGTGGTCATAAACAAAGAACCATATTACTTTTATGTTCTAAAATGTATGAAAATGACGTGCATCAATTTTTTAAAGAGGTATTTTTTTTCTTTGTTATTACGGCATAATGTTGAAGGCTGTATTAGGTAAAATTTCGAGTTTCTAATTAAATACTTATGCACATCTATACAAGACGAATGGTAAGTAAGTCGAAGTTCTTCCTCATCGGTGTTGAAATTATTCTGACGTGCGTTTTCGAACATTTGGGTGCTATAATTTATATGCATTTCTTAGTATTACGTTTATTATATTAGTAAATAAGTCAATACATGTAGTTAACATAATTAGCTGACGTAACCGTTGTGTAAAGAACTTTTGGATCATCGTTCATAGCATTTTCATAGTTAGCTAATTTCTTGCGGCGCTATTGTTATCACAAGGGGAATTTTACAAAATTTTATAATCGTCATTTCGAATTAATTTCTAACTAATAGCGTAAGATCGTGCATCACGATGTCTTTTTCTGCTTTTTTCCCAACGTTATCAAACATTTTATTAAAATTGGTAATAACCCTGTATTTTAAGAGATATCATGGGCTTAGTTTTCAACCAATTTACAGTTGGACAATACTCTGTCAATTTTTGATTGATTGCATCTGATGGACCAAGTGGAAGACTCTATGTTGGCAGTTCTTAAAGCCTTCTGAACTTTAGCCTTAATTTTCTTCTTCTGCTGTACGTCGACGGGTCCGTGTTGGTGATTATTAGGTTTTCTTTTTATTATGTATTTGCATAATGATGAATATGTTTCACGTGCTGCACCTATAATTACTATGTGAATTGTTAGAATTTCACTTAGCGATAATTAATGAATTAACACTGTACCGTATTTCAGAAAGATAATGGGGGTTAAAAGTGAGGCTAAGGGTCAGGGGCGATAACTCGGAAAGCCTTGTTGCCGCCAAATGCGCGGCTACCCTCGGGACGGATATTCTGATCCGACCTGCAACATATGACAGATACCATGCAATTGAGTAAAAAGGAGAACTTTGCAGGTTTTTCAACATACCAAAATGTAACTCTAACTAGAATTGTTATAATGCGTCTGTGCTGGGACAAAGTTGCCAGCTACTATACCCGCGTTCCTCTCTATTTCCCACTATCTAAAATTCAACATGTTCTTGCTATAAAATATCAATTTATTACGGTGGTTTCTAACACAACAATGAATTAATATGCAGGGGTTATTACTAAGAGAATGCTGATGCACGTGCTCATAGAGATTAAAACAACAACAAAAGACGTATCTTATTGAAGCACGGACGGCAAATTACGCAACCTAATAGCGCGTGGGAAGTGATAACTACAGATAAGTATATCGGCCAAGACAACAACTGAAATTGATTTATTAAAGCCAACTTGTTGATAAGTCATGGTTGCAATGTTTTAATTGTAGTGTACATTTATATTGTTCTTGTTTTGTTTTTTTAAATAAATAATCAACATTGCATTTGAAAAATAAAGTTTTTAAATGACACATATATTTTAAGACAATAACCAGCTTAGTATATAACACACAACTTTAAAAAGCTTAGATATTTTTTCCCTCTTAACTCCGCAATAGGAAACCAATGGCATGTTAAACCCGTTCGAATGCAAAGGGAAGCATGTAGTTTAAGCGGAATATAATTTTGCTACTCAAGCAATTCAACAAGTTTTAATCTAAAACAGGTATTTTGGAAGCAATTGCTTCTACCGATCACTATTTACATTTATATTAGAATGATAACAAATTAATTAACTAATAGTCTGTATAGTTTGATATTTTTGCAAGTACCATTGCTATTTGACCACATTCATGATCAATCTGTAATAAGTATATTGTGTATATAAATTAATCGTATGCGTTCATAACTGAGTGCAAATTTAATCAGGTTTAAAATTCAATCATACATAAAATTCATTGAATAAAAAGTTCCAGATTTATCTGAAAATCATGAATATAAACGTCATTGAAAGTAACATGAGTTTGTTAACATAAGGAGTAATAATGAATAATTTTACAGTCTCATTACTTACTAAGATTACAAATAATTCATGAAATATTAATTGCTGAAACGACATTAATATTAACTGCCTAGATACGTGATGTTCAATAAAGAGGTTGGGGACGATAGAAGATTGACAATCCTTTAAATACGTGACATTTTCTGAATTCGGTCAATCCACAAAATTTTACGTCATTACGTCTAACATTTGATATCTTTATTAACGCTGTCTTATTCTTGCTTTGCTTAAGAATCCTGTTGCCTATAATCATTTACCTATTCGATGGATATATTATTTTTATTATTTGTCTTATTATGTAATATTTCTTTGAAAATAAAATTATATAATCTCCTTTCTAGAAAAAATATAGTTATAAACCGAAGCAACTCATATAAACCATATTCGTAAAGGCCAGCATTGCTGGAGGTCAGCTCGGGACTTAAAATACATTTTACCCGTAATAAATGTAATTATTTAAAACACTAAATTGTATTAACTTACATATGTTCAAATATAGCTAGAAACATAATATTGTTAAGAAATATTTCTGTATTGCCATGATAACAATTCAATGTTTTGCCAATATATTTGACTTGACTCTGAGGTTAGTGGAAGCGGTTTGCATGACTGGGGCTTCCTATCCGAATTGTTTTGACATGTCAAAAAAGTCGAGTAGCTAAGTGGTCGATCGTAGAAGATCTAGTTGATCGAGAATCAATTGTGTAACGATCTTGTTTGGTCGAGTATACTCGATTTGTGCACGATTATCTCGACTTCTACTCGAGCATAATGAGATCGCAACCCGATCAACTCGTCCACAATAACTTGATTTCTACCCGACTGATACACGGCCGCACACAATCAATTCCCGATAGTAATATACACGAGTTCACGTGAAGAAACCAATAGATAATATATAGATAGTTATTGTCGGTCTCCCATTAGCTGTTACAAATGTAAAGATAGAGGAACTACCTAACAAATTGAAGAGCCCCGCAGGCATATGGCAAGTTCCATTTTGTTCTGAAGTCATCTGCAATCTGCTGCCATTGTTCAATAATGACGACAGTTGATAGCACCTACTCAGAGTACTCCTGTATTATAACTTCCAAACCCTTTGGGACGAAATTGCAGATGGTGCTCCTATCAACTCGAAATGAGTACATTAGCTCTGACTACGAGGCTGCTGTTGCTAAATGCCGAAGAGTGACCGCCAATTTTAATCCTGGCTCGAGGCCTGCCCTGAAAAAGAGATTTGAACAATGGTATTTAGAACTAAATAACTATGAAGTGGCATAATGGTATTGAAGATTCATTTCATTTTTACCAATTTATACAGAAATACGTAAAATATTTGGGAAGGGAGGAATGGTATTTAAGCCTTGAGTTACCTGTAAGTGGTGCTACTTTTCTTAATTATGTGTGAAATACGATCAACAATCTCTCCAAACACATAAGCGTCATCACGGAGCTAGATTTTGTATCCTTTAGGGTCTTCTCTGTTTATCTCCTGTAGCAGTTATTCATAATGTCCATACAACGATCGTCATGTAAACTACTGCCTTACCCAGATTTTCTTACGCTGCCTGCGTCTGCGCTTACGGGCCTTTGCATTTTTTTCGGCTTCCCATTTTATACAAAGCCATAGACCTGACCCTCTGAATCTCTAACCATCTGGACAACAACTGCAACTGCTCAATCTCAACCATGAACCGATTGAACCAGGAATGTTTGAAGACTTTATTCTAAACAATTCGATACACAACCATTCACGACTCGATTTAGGTCATTACGATCTGGTTGTGTGAAAATCTGGCAACGACCGAGCAGATGTCCAGTCAGTCTAGTTGAGATCGTGCATGACTCGCGTATAGAAATCTGGAAACAAAGTGATCCCTCGGAAGCATTAATCACAACAAAATAACAAGAGAATTGCCGACTAGGTTTGATTGAGTCTGTACATGAGGAATAATGAATACGTGCAACATCCCTAGCGAGGGCTTGAGTCAACACTTAATTGTGCTGGCATCAATGATCCCGAAGGACCAGAAAATAAATACTTTTCTTAATTATGTGTGAATACGATCAACAATCTCTCCAAGCAAATTAGCGTCAACACGGAGCAAGATTTTGTATCCTTTAGGGTCTTCTCTGTTTATCTCCTGTAGCAGTTATTCATAATGTCCATACAACGATCGTCATGTAAACTACTGCCTTACCCAGATTTTTTATGCTGCCTGCGTCTGCGCTTACGGGCCTTTGCATTTATTTCGGCTTCCCATTTTATACAAAGCCATAGACCTGACCCTCTGAATCTCTAACCATCTGGACAACAACTGCAACTGCTCAATCTCAACCATGAACCGATTGAACTAGGAATGTTTGAAGACTTTATTCTAAACAATTCGATACACAACCATTCACGACTCGATTTAGATCATTACGATCTGGTTGTGTGAAAATCTGGCAACGACCGAGCAGATGTCCAGTCAGTCTAGTTCAGATCGTGAATGACTCGCGTATAGAAATCTGGAAACAAAGTGCTCCCTCGGAAGCATTAATCACAACGAAATAACAAGAGAATTGCTGACTAGGTTTGATTGAGTATGTACGTGAGGAATAATGAATACGTGTAACATCCCTAGTCAACACTTAATTGTGCTGGCATCAATGATCCCGAAGGACCAGAAAAAATATAACAACACTGAAGTGAAGTATGGGGCAACTTTTTAAAGCTGCCACACAGCACTTGACACCTGCTGTTGTGAAGTATAAACATCTGGAAACAAAGTGATCCCTCAAAAGCATTAGGTCTGGGTAATCGAGGAGAAGTCGGGATGTTGGTCGGATTAGTCGTGAAAAGTCGTGTAGGGTTGACTTTAGGTCGTGTAGGAGTCGTGAATGACATTAAATCCAGCTTGGTCGAGCTTGGTTGGGATATTTATGTGATCGAGACATTCGATTTAAACCTATCGGCAGTGAATGAGATCACAGCTTTAAGCTAATACTTTCTGACAGAAATAAAATAATATAAATTTGTATTAATAAAACAGTTTTATTGTACCAATTAGCCAGATGTCATGCAAATAGCCAGATTCAGTTTTTGCAGACATAAAATATGAGTATATATTCAAGAAATCATGGAGTGATCAGCACCTACAGCATTCGTTTCAGTGAAAAGTTTCTCAGGTCTGTAACTTTTTTCTGCACCAATAGATTTTTTTTATGTTAAAATAAGATGTAAGAAGCTAGTTTGAATGATTATGTATGGATATATTTATTATATCATTATCAATTTAAAAGTTTAGGGTTTGTTGTATAATAAACACGTGAATATTATTTAACGACAATCTATAAATTTGTTAAGTTCTATAACCCACCGATTTTAGTTAGCTTTGATTTTAATTGCATACGTAGTTTTTACATGTAAGGACACATACCAGTATAACGTTAATTTTTTATTCCGTTATTTATTTCAAACATATTTTTTTACCATTGTTCAAAACTGCATTTTTGTTGTCTGCTTTTTAATTTGTGTTTGTCTGTAATATTGTAGGCTTCATAACGTTTTGTTTTTTCGAAGTTCCATTTTATTTAGTTTTGTCCATTGTTTTCTCGTTTAGGGCACACGTATATCTTATCTGGGGACCATACGCCGCTTTTCATGGAATCGAACGAACGTGTCACATTGAAGATTCAATAATAACTACTGCTTGAACGCATCGGATGTTTCTAAATTCAAAATTTCGCCAAACATGTTTTACTGTAAACGGTAGCTTGCACAATTATAGTAATCGCAATTCAAGCCTCCAACAATTTTAATTTTGAAGTTTTTGGACTTTCTTTGGTAATTCCCTTTTTTTCTCTGTTTTATAATAACTTAGACTCTCTGCTTTGAATTAATTGGTATCCTATCCTGTTATATTTTTTTTATTTTATCAATTTAATGTAATGATAAATTCGATTTGTTTTCATTAAAAAGCATATCATGATGTAACAGAATATTTAAAAAAATAAAACGTTTGTTATATTCTATATACGTAAATGGAGTTCAAATCGTGGGTGTTTAGCTATCAATATAAACGAGGCATCTAATTAAATGTTCACGGGCATTGTTTCGGAAATAAAAATAAAGTCATAAGATACTTTGATGGCATATTCATTAGATAATTAATACTGCTTTATAATTTACCACTAATATTAAAGGTAAATCTTGATCGAGTACGAGAATATTACGATATTTACTAAATGAAGTAGTCAATTTAATAATATCAGTTTATAATGAGTATTTGGACCGCTTATAATAAAATATAAAAAACGTAAATCTCTGAAGCCCCAAGCATCGGCTTTAGTTAAATAGAACTATCAATATTATAAGTATTTATTTCATTAATGATCACAAAATACCAGAGATAAAGATTTCAGTGATTTATTGTGTTCTTTAAAAAAATCTATCTTGTTTATTCCTTTTTTATAAAATGGTTTAGAATTTTTTTTAATTTTGTATACAAAAATTATTTTGCAATTTTTGTAGGCTATCCATAATCATTTTCCTTTATCAACATCTGCCATCAACAACACTTTCTCCTTCTGTCTATACATAAACACTTCGAAGAGCTCAAAGAATATACCAAAATATGAAGATATCCGATTCTTTTAACTTGTAACTAAGTCATAACTATTTAAATCGATTTTTTATCCGCATAACCCTTTCTTAAATGATAGAACGTTGAGAGTTGCAATGTCTACTAACAGTACACTGAACTGATTCATTTAATTAGTGTTTATGTGGATTTAAAGTTTATTTACAAATTCATCTTTAATAAATATGCTTGATGTATGCTAAATATGGTATAAAAGTTCAGATCGTGGGTGATTACCTATAAATATTAATGAAGCATCATTGGTTATAACATGTCCATGTACAATGTTTCATTGATAAAATGATAATCTGATATATTTATGGCAATTTTATATGAAATATATTTCCATTTTATGCTCTAACATTCTAATAAGAAATTAGATGTTAATTAAATCTGTTAAAGTATGATATAAGGTACGTCAATGAGTGTAATGTGTAAAACGGTTAAATGTTTTTGTTTTGGTTATTTGCTTTGTTGTTGTTGTTGGCTGTGGTGGTGGTGATTGTGCTGGTGCTTTGTTGTTATTGTTGTTATGGCTTATAAAATCGAGGACTTTTAAGCTGGTGCTAGTACTTTTCCAAATTCTCACTTTATGTAGTGCATATGCAGATATAATGTCAGCCGTGAACAGGTTTAAACACCCATGACAAAATTGATCATTCTGCATATGCTAACATTCAAATTGTTTAAAAATTCATATTTATCAGTCATTAATTTTCACATCCACATCTCCTCTGTAAAATTATGCCCTTTTTGTTATGTCTTAAATAAAAAAATATCATTGGTACTTTTTTTTCGTGTAACAACTTCCTTATTCCGCAAATAGCTGTGGTATTGTGCCATATTCATCGGCGGTAAACCTGGTTATTTATCTGTTATGTAGTATATTGTATACGGAATGTATACCGTAATTTCAGACGATACAGTACATCGCATTTATCCTCATTTAACTCCGCCTACGTTTTTAGAATGTGCTACATGTAATGTATGTGAGGTAAAATGGAATGGCACTAACGTGTCACATTGGAGGTTCAATGATAACCGCCATATGAACACATCTGCGGCGGATCTTCAAAATTCAAAATTTTACCAGTTAATGTTAAATGTTGAATTCTGCTTATAGTACAGTCCCTGGGGACCTTTTGTGTGCAAAAAGGCCATGGATAAATGTTATACCAATGTAAAGCCTAATGTTTGAAGTTTACAAAAAATTTGGGTAGACATGTCAAATCATGGTACGTTTTGAGAAATCCAAGATAGCCGCCAAGATGGCCGCCAAATTATTGAAAAATGGCTAATACGCAATTTATATGATAAAATTAGTTCCTTTTTGTATTTATTTTAGTACAGGTGATGTTTAAACTTCACATCCTATTGGAACAATACTAAAATGGGTCCTTTTTCATTTTCTTATACATATACTCTTTTTTTTATAGAAAAATTTTGCTAAAAAAAGCATGAAAAAGTATCAAAAATCGACATGGGGCTGGCATTTTTTCCTATCAGTCGAGGCATAGTGGTGAAAATGAATATTTTTACCATATATTACAAAGACCTGATCAACATCTTACTAGCTGTACCCTTATTTTTATTTTGTAAGAATGTGAAGTGGGTGGGGTACACGAAAATTGAGTCCCAATTTCTAGTGAATTGATATATAACAATTATTAAGACTAAGAATAACCAACAAGATTACATTTTGAAATGTTCTTAAGTCTTTAATTTTTAGGTAGTAATTTTTTTAGGTAGATTTGCATGCTACCAACAACATTAATTGGTTCTGTTGCCATGGCAACAAAGTGGTAAAATGAAAGACACCTGGAAACATATGAGGATTTCAGTTTTATCATTTTAAGCATGTTGTAGAAGTTAATGTCATGATTATGCATTACAGAATTCAGAGTTGGATACATTTGAAACATGAAAAAAAAATCATTTCAAATTTCACTTCATTTACTTTCCATGAAAAAACACAAATTTGAATTAAAACATCGATAACATTTTGCTGAACCACTACTGAAACAATAAAAACGATTAAAGTTTTAGAGGCAAAATATAATAATGAAATCTAATCAGAGTTATATTGAAAATTAAATGTATGCTTGATGTTTTGTCCGATTTGAGAAAAAAGCTTTGCAACATTCTTCATTTATTGGTCATTGAATAATAATAATAATAATAATAATAATAAAAAAATAAAGCAAAAAAAAATATACAAAATATATTTACACATTCATTTTACATTCCAACGAACATTAGATTAGTAGAAAACATGGTCTCTCAACCCATTTCATGTTGACGACTAAGATTATCTGGCGTTTAATCTCACAGATCAAATGTGATAAGAAGGAAGAGACAATATGTCAATATGCTGTGTTGAAGAATGTCTTCAAGATAATGAGCCATGGATCCATCTGTAAAACCTAAATGATTGTGTTCTCATCTCAATGCAATGCCAGACCAGCTAATAAATATTTTAACCGTTTGAAAATCATGGATAAAATCACCATTTTGTGTTAGAAATTTACACTTTCTTCTTTTCTAAATAAAATATAGAGCAACATAAATTAAAAATCCTGTACAGATGTCTTGCTACGCAAAACAAATATGCCATATTCCACCGTTGCCTTAAAATTCTTTATAAATTATTTTGTGAACTACAGGTCAGACCACCTAATGCTTTGTTTTACGGTCCGTATGTCTTAAATCACCATCAAAAAACTCCGGACTGTTCATCACATGACAGCTTGTCTTATTACCAAAAACAACCCCTCCATTTAAACACATAAAAACGTTGTATAGAATCTCCATTGCTTACCTATTGAAAATCGAATACAGTAGGGACAAACTCCAGTCTACATTAAGAACAAGCAACAGAAGAATGTACACAAAACAAAAACTTAAAGTCTCAAATTAATTATACAATATTAGTAATTCCGATATGTAAACAATATGAATTTTGTTACCGCAGCCTCAATTCGTTCTTTAAAAATATGTGACTATTTAAGTTGATGGCGGTCTGTTTCACAATATTATTATAAATCACGTTGAAAAGATTTTAATAGTATGTTTATATGCAAATAGTTTTACATAGTCATAACTAGATTTGTATAATTTAGTTGAAATTTGATTTAATGTCAATATTCTTTCTTAATGTTTATAATTATGATATAAATTTGTTGATTTTAATGCATTTGAACATGTTATATATATATATAATATATATATATATATATATATATATATTATATATATATATATATATATATATATATATATATATATATATATATATATATATATATATATATATATATCAGAAAGGCACTTAATAAATTTGGTGTAATGATAATAATGATAATAATAATAATAAATAATAATAATATTACTAGATTTTGTTTTTGTTTTCGACCGTTTTTTACCAGTTATAAGAAAAAATGTGTAAAACTTTGGGAGCGATATTTGCTCCACTCAAGTATGTAAATTGTCGTCACGTAGTAATAAGCTATAACTGATATACAGGTTAGCATTCAAATAAAATCTCAAAGATATTGGTAATCATATCAACTGTTACAGTTTTTTTATTTTCTCAACGTCAATACATATAAATAAATCATGTGGAATAACCCGCGGCTGAAAGTATCCAAAATTCAAGCTTTCTGTTTTAAATAAGTCATTATAAAAGTGCAGTCTTAAAACAATAGTTTCAATGTAATTGGAGATGAGGAAACGCAGCATTTCTCAAATTGTCCGGTAGCATGTAATGCACTTGAACACTAGTGTGTTCCAAATTAAGATCAAGTTCAAGACGTTATTGAATTTGAAATCAGGATGAACATATGACTTTGATTTCTTTTTTTTTACAAACAATTTTAATATTTTCTTTATTTAAATAAGTCAAATTTCACTTTCCTATAGACTTTGTAATTCTGATTTGCATTTATAGATGATCAGAAGGTGTCAATATTATGAAATAATAAAAAGTCCGCTCCGTAACTTTTTCAACGCTGAAAAAATATGAAATAACTTGGTACAACAGATCACCATTATGACACGACATGCAATGCGCAATAATTAGGTTGCTACCCAAAAGGTCAAGGTCACACTTTAAGGTCAAATGTTAAAAAGTCTATGTTCACTCCAACATTTTAACCGCTGAAAGTTTTAAAAAAATATATTGGCATAATTGATAACTAGTATAAGAACATGTAGAACGCAAAAATTGGGTTGCTACCCCAAAGGTCTAGGTCAAATGTATAAAAATATACATTTCGTGTTCTCTCCATAACTTTTAAACCTCTGAAATTTTGTTTAAATAGCTTGGCACGATTGATCACCAGACGATGTGCAGATCGCAATAATTGAATTGCTACCCCAAAGGTCAGGGTCACACTTACAGGTCATATGTTAGAAAGTCTACATTTCGTGTCTGTCCATAACTTTTAAACCTCTGAAATGTTTTTAAGATAACTTGACAGAAATGATCAACATTATGACACCATTGGCAGAGCTCAATAATCAAGTCACAACCCTGAAGGGCAGAGTCACACTCCAAGGTCAAAAAACATTGATTTTTCATGTCCACTCTATAACTTATTGACAATTCAAAGGTTTTAAAGCCAGTGCTGGGGGTCGTGAACGGTATTTTACACTCGACAATACAGTTCATTAACAGGCTCAATAAAACCGAGCCTGCAACATTTTCAATTTTGCCGTGAAAGCCTTCTTTGGGGATTCTGTTTTTCTCTATTTTATGAAGTAGACTGAATTAATCATATTTTGTCGTAAAATACCGTTTATTATGTTTTTTTTTCTACAGTCATGTTTTACTTTCTCAGGTTTCGTACTTTATCTTAATGAAATGTAATGATCATGACAAGTTTAAGATGCATGATACATGGTCTTAGTTTGTTACTTGCCACAATGTACACGGACAAAACATAGCAATTATTGAACTTATATCAAAAAATATTATTTGCATATTTTCATGTGTAATCATTCTACTGTCTTTTTGCTGTCTTTAATCATATTCAAATTTGACTCATGGTTTATCTTTCTTTTCTTTTTTTTTTCATTTTTCATGTATTTGAATGACATTGAGAACATTTCTAAATTAAATGGTTTCGAATGAATTGAGTTATGTTGTTTTAGATATTTTTACTGCTTTATGCAGATGATTTTGTTATTCTTTCAGTATTAGAGTCAGATTTATAGAAAGGTTTAATTCTGCTTAAGCCGGTGCTAGAGGACGTGGCTTGTAGCTTGCACTTAACAACAGGCTCAATCAAACAGAGCCTGGAACATTTTCAATTAAGCCGTTTTGAACTTTCTTTAGAGATTCTTATTTTTTTATTTTAGCTTTGTTGGATGTCTACTGTACTAGATGGAAATGAAAAGAGAATGTAAACAAAACAAAAATTATTTTTTTAGAAAAGGCAGAAGAAGTAGACAAAACTCAGAATTAATTAATATAGAAAAAATAATTATCTACCATTGAGACAGTTATATTTTTCGTGTGTATTTAGGTATTGTATTTAGCACAGCTGGTTCTTTTCTATCAACACTGAATCATTAAATTGTCAGGCTTTTAAAGGTATATTCAAATTAAAATCGTTTCTAAACGAAGCTCTTACCACCTGGACCACAACCTGCAACTGCTCAATCTCAACCATGAACTGATTGAACCAGGAATGTTTGAAGATTTTATTCAAAACAATTTTGTACACGGACATTCACGACACGATTTCGGTCATTACGATCTGCTTGTGTGAAAAACTTGAAACAACCGGGCAGATGTCCAGTCAGTCAAGGTGTGATCGAGCATTAGCAATTTTAAAGTTTAGGGTTCGTTGCATAATAAACACGTGAATATTCTTTAATGACAATCTATAAAAATTATCAAGTTATATAATAGAGTTAAACCCACCGATTTTAGTTTGTTATAATTATATACGTAGTCTTTGCATCAAAGGACACATACCAGTTTAACGTTATATTTTCATTTTGTTATTTAATTCATACATATTTTAAAGCATTTTTCAATACCGCATTATTGTTGCCTGCTTTTAAATAGTTGCTTTTTTACGTGTGTCTGTAATTTGTAGGCTTCATAACCATTTTTTTTTTCGAAGTTCAATTTTATTAAGTTTTGCTCATTATTTTCTCGTTTAGGGCACACGTATATTTTATCTGGGGACCATACGCCGCTTTTCATGGAATCGGGCGAACGAGTCGCATTGAAGATTCAATGATAACAGTTAACTACCACTTGAACACATCTGCGGATGTTTCTAAATTCAAAATTTCGCCAAACATGTTTTACAATTTAATTCTGCTTAAGTCGGTGCTAGAGGGCGTGAAAGGTAGCTTGCACTTTGTAGTACTCGCAATTCGAGCCTCCAACTATTTTATTTTTGAAGTTTTTGGACTTCTTTGGTATTTCCCTTTTTTCTCTGTTTTATAATAACGTAGCCTCTCTGCTTTGAATTAATTGGTATCCTACCTTGCTATTTTTTATTTTATCAATTTTCTGAGATGACAAATTCAATTTGTTTTTATTAAAAATTAACCCATATCATAATAAAACATATATTTTTAAAAAATAAAACTTTTGTTATATTCCATATACGTAAATGGAGTTCAAATCGTGGGTGTTTAGCTATCAATATAAACGAACCATCTAATTAAATGTTCACGGGCATTGTTTCGGAAATAAAAATAAAGTTATAAGATATTTTGATGGCATATTCATTAGATAATTAATACTGCTTAATAATCTAACACTAATATTAAAGGTAAATCTTGATCGAGTACGAGAATATTACGATATTTACTGAATGAATGAGTCAATTACGCCAAATGAGTATTTGGACCGCTTATAATAAAATAAAAAAAAAGAAAATCTCTCACGCCACAAGCAACGGCTTTAGTTAAATAGAACTATCAATATGATAAATATTTATCCAATTAATGATCACAAAAAACCAGAGATAAAGATTCCATTGATGTATAGTGTTCTTTAAAAAATCTATCTTGTTTATTCCTTTTTGATAAAATGGTTCAGAATTTTTTTTAAATTTTGTATACAAAAATTATTTTGCCATCCATGTTAAAATCATTTTCCTTTATCAACATCTGCCATCAACAACACTTTCTCCTTCCTGTCTATACATAAACACTTCGAAGAGCTCAAAGAATATACCAAAATATGAAGATACCCTATTCTTTTAACTTGTAACAAAGTCATATCATAACTATTCAAATCCATTTTTTAATAGTTATAACCTTTTCTTAAATGATAGAACGTTGAGAGTTGCAATGTCTACCAACAGTACACTGAACTGATTCATTTAATTAGTGTTTATGCGGATTTAAAGGTTATTTACAAATTCATCTTTAATAAATATGCTTGATGTATGCTAAATATGGTATACAAGTTCAGATCGTGGGTGATAACCTATAAATATTAATGAAGCATCATTGGTTATAACATGTTCATGTTCAATGTTTCATTGATAAAATGATAATCTGATATATTTATGGCAATTTTATATGAAATATATTTCCATTTTATGCACTAAAATTCTAACAAGAAAGTAGATGTTAATTAAATCTGTTAAAAGATAATATAAGATACGTCAACGAGTGTAATGTGTAAAATGTTAAAATGTTAAATGTTTTTGTTTTGTTTTGTTTATTTGCTTTGTTGTTGTTGGTTGTGGTGGTGGTGGTGCTTTGTGGTTGTTGCTTTTGTTTGCTTACAAATCGGGTACTTTTAAGCTGGTGTTAGAACTATTTTCAAACTTTCACATTTATAAAGTGCATATGCAGATATATAATGGCAGTCACATTTATCAGTCATTTCACATTCAAATCTCCTATGTTAAAGTATGCCCTGCTTTAAAAATGTCATAGGCACTATTTTTCGTATAACAACTTCCAACGATACAGATCATCACATTTATTCTCATTTAACTACGCCTACGTGAAATAAGTGATGTCTGTGAAGTTTTCATGAAATTGCACTACAGTGTCACATTGCAGGTTCCATGATAACCGCCATATGAACACATCTGTGGATCTTCCAAAGTTCAAAATTTTACCCGTTCATGTTAAATGTTGAATTCTGCTTAAGCCGGTGCTAGAGGGCGTGGTCGGTAACTTGCACTTCACAGTACCATCAATCAAACCGAGCCTGCAACATTAACAATTTTACCGTGTTGGACTTGCTTTAGGGATTCTGTTTTTTTCTCTATTTTATGAGGCAGACTGAAATCTTCATTGAAGAATTTATTTTGTGATAATTTCTGTGATGAAATAATCATATGTTGTCGTAAATTATTTTTAATTATGCATATTTCTTCTACAGCTATGTTTTTCAGGTTTCGTACTTTTTCGTTAATGAGATGTAAGAATCATGGCCTTAGTGTTTTGGTGCTGTAAATGAATGAGTTCGGGTGCCTTTTCAATTACTATTGTTTTACAGTAGTCATTATGTGTACGTTATCAACTTAATGCATCAATAGCTGCTGCTTGTCGTTGTTATCTCTATATATTGCTATCATTCTAGTAAAAACATATATTTGGACAGGTTGATCCATATGAATATATTCATGTATTATGAATTTTATAAACTTCATTACAAAAATGAGAAAAATTACAATGATTGTAGTTACGTATTTTGCATGAGTTCATGTGTAGTCTTGTGATGTATTGGTTATATATACATGTATCCTGTGCACTATGTCATTCATTTAAGTTTTGTTTACTCTTTATTCCATAAAACTTTATTTTTGTTCTTAAATTGGCGGCCGTTCTTTCTCCTTTGCAGCATTCATGTTAGATTATTGTGGACATGTCTTTATTGTTCAACATCATTTGCCGACCAATGAAATCACTCAATTTCTCGAATGAATGTACTTATTAATCCTTTAGGCAGAACTTGTCACTTATTTATTGAGTCGAACACTTTATAATAAAGAGTTTAGAACGAAGTGCGCTTCCGCCTAATTTTGAGAATCCGGTGCCATTGATTAAAGTATTAACAAAATACTCGTATATTATTAGTAGTCATTTTGCTCCTTTTTTACCGCATAATTTCTTATAATTGTGCTCTTAAATGTATTATTCTTCAACTTTATTTGCTGTAAAATGTATGTGTATGTAGACAAATATATCTCGCTATATTATATCTTGATACATGTATTGTTGGCATGGTGTTCCGATGAGCGTTTCTGATTTTAAGGTTATCATCTTAATGCTAAATTTTTTGACAAAGAACGCGTATTTGTATGTCGAAATGTATTTGACATTAGAATAATTATATTGAATGCAATATTTTATTATCAAACGAATTTACTTATTTATTTACCGCTATGATCTTGTGAAGAGTTATTTATCAAAGTGTTAATAGTAAAGAAAGAATTGACAGAGTATATATTTTCTAATCAATTTTTATATTAATAGATTTTTGTTACTTTGATATGACATTTGCAGACATGACCTTTCGGACCATTGTCATTAGGAATATAAAATATATTATTTCCCTAAGCTTACTAAGCAGAGTGGTTTATAAGTTTATCATTGTCTACCTAATACTTCATGCTAGCTATCATTTTACAAGAATGGTCATTTCAAGGAAATAACTCAGAAATCTGTGGTGATACTGCGAGTCTTTGTTTCACATGAATTTCTTACAGAAAATTCACACCTTAAAAAAATATAATTCCAAATTTTTGACAGACTGTGTTTTCCTTTATTATGCCCTTTCATGTATGAATTACAAACATTCCAGTTAACATACTGTTGTTACATTTATTCAACATAATATATTCCATTCTAAAAATTATTCAATTCTAAAACAGTAACGTAAAAAAAACACAAAAACGCACGTACACATACACACACACACGCACGCACGCATATACACACAAGCACTCACACACGCTCGCTCATGCTCAAAAACAGTTTGTCCCTTTTTTGTAGTGATTAATACAAATCTTACTAGTTTCTTTATAGATATATTTTTTGCACTATTTTACTTTTGATTTACTCAACAATTTTTATGTTACAAAGGATATTCCATTTTGTTTTATGCGCTTCCAATTTATCTTTAGACAATGCAATTTGCTCTTCTATTTGTATTCTACTGTATAACATTTTTTCTAAATATTTCAAAACTTGGTGTATATTTTTGATATTTTGTCTTAAAAATGTAATATTTCATTAGAATGAGAATGCAATTAAATATGTTACTATGCAGATTGACTTTAAGTTCTCCAAAGAATAATATTTCTTTCGAAAGATTAAATATAATTCCAATTGAGTTTAGCCACGTGTGTAGCTTTGACAAAATATTTTGTATTGTTGTACATTCCCAGAAAAGATGGTCAATATTTTCAATGCTATTTTGACAAAAATAGCCCAAATTTATGTCGGTCAGTTTGCATTTGAAGAGAAAAGTATTAGTTGGTATAAAATTCTATGGAGGAATTTAAACTGGAAATTTCTTAATGTGACATCTAATGTGCTCTTTAAAGGCAGTTGATATATCTTTTACCAGTCAATATGTTTTTGTATATTTTCTTCCCATTTAGTTTCATTACCTTTTTCCCCTTGACATTTTCCATTTTTCAATAAATAAAATGAAATAAATTATTTTATTAATAAAACATCTTTATTGTACCAATTAGCCAGATGTCATGCAAATAGCCAGAATCAGTTTTTGAAGACATAAAATATGTGTATAAATTTAAAGAAATCATAGAGTGATCAGCACCTACAGCATTCGTTTCAGTGAAATATTGCTCAGGTCTGTAATTTTTTTTTTGCACCAATAGAATTTTTTTTAATGTATATAATTAGATAGAGCTAGTTGAATGATTATGTATAAATATATATTTTTATATCAATATCAATTTTAAAGTTTTGGGTTTGTTGTATACAAACACGTGAATATTATTTAACGACAATCTATAAAATTTGTTAAGTTCTATAACAGAGTTAAAACCGGCAATTTTAGTTTGCTTTGATTTTAATAACATAATTATGTAGTCTTTGCATGAAAGGATACATACCAGTATAACGTAAAATTTTTATTCCGTTATTTATTTCAAACATATTTTTTACCATTGTTCAATACCGCATTATCTTTGTCTGCTTTTAATTTGTGTATTTACGTCTGTTGTAATATGTTGGCTTCATAACTGTTTTTTCGAAGTTCCATTTTATTTAGTTTTGCCCATTATTTTCTCGTTTAGGGCACACGTATATTTTATCTGGGGACCATACGCCGCTTTTCATGGATTCGCACGAACGTGTCACATTGAAGATTCAATGATAACTACCGCTTGAACACATCTGCGGATGTTTATAAATTCAAAATTTCGCCAAGCATGTTTTATTGTCAAATTCTGCTAATGTCGGTGCTAGAGGTCGGAGTACTCACAATTCGAGCCTCCAGCATTTATTATTTTGAAGTTTTTTGACTTTCTTTGGTAATTCCCTTTTTTCTCTGTTTTATATTAACTTAGCCTCTCTGCTTTGAATTAATCGGTATCCTATCCTGATTTTTTTTTATTTTATCAATTTACTGAAATGATAAATTCATTTTGTTTTCATTAAAAATGAAAACATATCATAACGTAACAGATATATTTTTAGAAAAAAACGTTTGTTATATTCCATATACGTAAATGGAGTTCAAATCGTGGGTGTTTAGCTATCAATATAAACGAACCATCTAATTAAATGTTCACGGGCATTGTTTCGGAAATAAAAATAAAGTCATTAGATACATTGATGGCATATTCATTAGATAATTAATACTGCTTTATACTTTAACTCTAATATTAAAAGTAAATCTTGATCGAGTACGAGAATATTATGATATTCACTGAATGAAGGAGTCAATTACGCAAAATATCAGTTTATAATGAGTAAAAGATTGGCAAATGGAGAGCACTCAAGAGCAATGAAATAAATGTTAATCGCACGCCATGTTTTTATTTGGACCGCTAATAATAAAATAAAAAATAGTAAATCCTCGCGCCCCAAGCACCGGCTTTAGTTACATAGAACTATTAATATTACAAGTATTTCTTTAATTAATGATCACAAATTACCAAAGATAAAGATTTCATTGATTCATTGTGTTCTTTTAAAAATATCTATCTTGTTTATTCCTTTTTTTATGAAATGGTTCAGATTTTTTTAACAATATTGTATGAACAAAATAAAAACTTTGCAATTGTTGTAAACATTCCAAGTTAAAATCATTTTGCTTTATCAACATTTGCCACCAACAACACTTTCTAATTCCTTTCTATACATAAACACTTCAAAGGGCTCCAAAAAATACCAAAATATGAAGATATCCGAGTCCTTTAACTTGTAACTAAGTCATAACTATTCAAATCTTTTCTTTAAATCAGAAATTTTTCTTAAATGTTAGAAAGCTGAGAGTTGCAACCATTCTATATTACGTCTACAAACAGTACACTGAACTGATTAAACATTAAATTAGTGTTTATGCGGACTTAAATGTTATTTACAAATTCCTCTTTAATAAATATGCTTGATGTTTGCTAAATATGGTATACAATTTCAGATCGTGGGTGATTACCTATAAATATTAATGAAGCATCATTGGTTATAACATGTTCATGTACAATGTTTCATTGATAAAATGATAATCTGATATATTTATGGCAATTTTATAAGAAATATATTTCCATTTTATACTCTAACATTCTAACATGAAAGTAGATATTAATTAAATCTGTTAAAGTATAATATAATATAAGTCAATGAGTCTAACATGTAAAACGGTTAAATGTTCTTGTTTGTTTTGTTTGTTTGTTTGTGTGTGTGTGTTTTTTTGTTGTTGTTTTTGTTCTTTTTTGTTAGTTTGTTTTTGTTAGCTTATTGTTGTTGTTAGTGGTGGTGCTTTTTGTTGTTGTTGTTGTTGTTGTTTTGGTTTATAAAATTGAGGACTTTTAAGCCGGTGCTAGAACATTTTCCAAACTTTTACTTTTATTTTTTGCCTATGCAGATATAATGTCAGTCGTAATCAGGTTAAAACACCCATGAATAAAATGTTCATTGTGCATATGCTAACATTCAAATTGTTTCAAATTCATATTTATCAGTCATTTTACATCCACATCTCCTCCGTTAAATATTGCCCTTTTTATTATGTCTTACATTAAAAATGTCATTGGTATTATTTCTCGTGTAACAACTTCCGTATTCCGCATATAGCTGTGGTCTTGTGTCATATTCATCCGTGGTAACCCAGGGTATTTATCTGTTATGTCGTATACTTTATATGTAATGTGTACTGTATGTTCAGACGATACAGTACGTCACATTTATTCTCATTTAACTCTGCCTACGTTTTTATTATGTGCTACATGAAATAAATGGCGTACGAGTATGTGATGTTTTCATGGAATAGCACTAACGTGTCACATTGCAGGTTCCATGATAACCGCAATATGAACACATTTGCGGATGTTTTAAAATTCAAAATTTTACCAGTTTATGTTAAATGTTGATTTCTGCTTAAGCCGGTGCTAGGGGCGTGGACGGTAACTTGTACTTGACAGTACCATCAATCAAACATTATCAATTTTGTCGTGTTGGGCTTTCTTTAGGGATTCTGTTTTTTTTTCTCTATTTTTTTAGGCAGACTGAAGAAATTATTTTGTGATAATTTCTGTGATGAAATAATCATATGTTGCCGTAAATTATCTTTTATTATGTATATTTCTTCTACAGTCATGTTTTTCAGGTTTCGTATTTTGCATGAGTTCATGTGTATTATTGTGAAGTATTGTTTATATATACATGTATCCTGTGCACCATGTCATTTATTTAATTTTTGTTTACTCTTTATTCCATAAAACGTTATTTTTTATCTTAAATTGGCGGCCGTTCTTTCTCCTTTGCAGCATTCATGTTAGATTATTGTGGACTTGTCTTTATTGTTCAACAACATTTGTCGACCAATGAAATCACTCAATGTTTCAAATGAATGTCCTTATTAATCGTATAGACAGGCAGGACTTGTCACTTATTTATTTAGTAGAACACTTTATAATTAAGAATTTGGAACGAAGTGGGCTTCCGCCTAATTTTGAGAATCTGTTGCCATTGATAAAAGTATTAACAAAATACTCGTATATTATTAGTAGTCATTTTGCTCCTTTTTTACCGCATAATTTCTTATAACTGTGCTCTTAAATGTATTATTGTTCAACTTTTCATGCTGTTAAATGTATGTGTATGTAGGCAGATATATCTCATTATATTATATCTTGTTTAAACAGAATATATACATGTATTGTTGGCATGGTCTTCCAATGAGCGTTTCTGATTTTAAGGTTATCATCTGCATGCTAATTTTTTATGACAAAGAACGCGTATTTGTATGTCGAAATGTATTTGTCATTAGAATAATTATCTTGAATGCAATATTTTATTATCAAACGAATTTACTTATTTATTTACCTGTTTGATCTTGTGAAGAGTTCTTTATCAAAGTGTTAATAGTAAAGAAAGAAATGACAGAGTATATATTTCCTAATCAATTTCTATATTAAAAGGTTTTTGTTACTTTGACATATGATATGTAATATAATCAAGAATTTCTATAACATTTGCAGACATGATCTTTCGGAACATTGTCATAAGGAATATAAAATATATTATTTCCCTTAGTTCACTCAACAGAGTGGTTTATAAGTTTATCATTGTCTACTTATACTTCATGCTAGCTATCATTTTACCAGAATAGTCATTTCAAAGAAATTACACATAAATTTGGGGTGATACTATGTAGTCTTTGTTTCACATGAGTTGCTTTCACAAAATTCACATCTTAAAAATATAATTCCAAATTATTGACAGACTTAAAACATTGTTAAGGACGTATTCGGGAGTTTTCATATAAACATGAAGGCAAAGACTTTCTTTTTAAACTTGGCATGCTGTTAGAATATGATAACAGAAACATTTTAAGCGGAAAGAATTTGGGGTCACCTTTCTCGTTTTTGAGTTATCTGTCCCTTAACTTATTTGAGCTAATTTCAAGGGAGGATAACTTATACATACGTCAATGAATTCTTGTTTTTACTTCTGGATTATGTTTTTTTCTTTTTATGTTGCACAAAATTCATAACAACATGCAATTCCTGATGTCATTTCTGTTTATTTTTATTTTTTGATTTAGTTAAATGTTAATATAGTTAAAAATTACTTCAATCAAATGTTACTATATTTTAATGTTACTATAGTTAAATGTTGCTATAGTTATTATTATTATTATTAGTAATAGAAAGAGCACCGAAACACGACGCTATCTGATTTATGATAAATCAGATTGCCGAGTGTTTTGGTGTTCTTTCTTTTTTGTATCATAGTCAAACATAAAAACACGTTCCCTAGCTGTTGTCACAATTTTAAACCCCGGGAAAAAGTAACCAATGATCGAGCATCTGAATATGATATTTCTGCCCCTTTCTCTGCCGTCACAATATGTAAACCCCAGCAAAAATAAGCCAATCAACGGGCATGATTTGGAGTGCGGGTAACTGATACCTGCACTCCAGTTACCGCACTGTGCATGTATATGTATACGATTTAACTCTGACACTTTTTCAACAGCAAGGTCCCCAAACTATGATACAATTATTATATACCACATTTCTATAGCACTCTTTTCAAAAATGATAAATGTTCAAGAGTGCTTTATATAAATCCGATAAAACATAATCATATATATATATATATATAAGACATAATGTACAATATTAATTAAGTAAACCTATTAAACAATAATGATAATCTAAAACCAGTAAAGGATGGTAAGAAATACAGACACATTTAGTTTAAAATCAAGGCTCAATTAGAATTTACACTGGTAATATAGCAAAAGTAGTGCATGTATGTTAATTTATGAAACTAACGTCCATAGAACTTTATGAAATAATGTGTTTTGAGAGCTCTCATAAAACTTGTCAAGGTATTACAGTCTCTAATGTCAGGTGGTAACGCGTTCCATAATTTCGCTGCGGCTGTCTGGAAGCACCTGTCACCATATCGTACTGTCCGAGATTTAGGCACAACTAATGTCATTGAGTTATTCTGGGACCTCAGATTCCTGACTGGGATGTACACGTCTATCATGTCTTTTATATAAGCTGGTGATTGATCGATGAGGGATTTATATGTATAAGTCAAAATTTTATATTCGACCCGATACTCTACCGGAAGCCAGTGCAGTTCGCGTAAGATAGGTGTTATGTGGTCATATTTGAGTGTTTTGGTCACAATTCCAGCTGCTGTATTTTGAACATGTTGTAACTTGGTCATTGACTGCTTAGAGACTCCATATAACAGTGCATTACAGTAGTCTAACCTAGAGGTAACAAGTGAATTTACTAGAGATTTGGTTGCTTGAACAGTAAGATAGGCTCTGATGTGACCGATATGTCTTAATTGTGCATAACAGTTCCTATAGACATCATTTACATGTTGTTCCATCCTCATGTTCGAGTCAAGAAATGCACCAAGATTGCGCACACTAGATGTTTGGCTAATTTTCGAACCGTCGACTGTTACTGTAACATCTGAAATAGGTTGTGCGTTATGTTCAGATGAGAAGATGATCAACTCTGTTTTGTCGCCGTTTAGCTTCAGCATGTTGGCATTCATCCAACTTACAATATCTTCAAGACATCTTTCAATACGGTTTATATTCTCTTGAATTGAAATATTAGTCACTGGTTTGAAGGATAGATAGAGTTGTGAGTCATCTGCGAAGAAATGGTTGTTTGGATCATGTTTACGGCAGATTTCTCCGTTTTGTATACATCACTCATCAGCTCTTGGGTCCCAGGACAGACCCTTGAGGTACACTGTACTCTATGTGGACTGGCTGTGATAGTTTGTTGTTTATGCATACAGTCTGGTATCGGTCGGTTAGGTATGACGTCATCCATGCGAGTGGCTTGACTGTAATTCCAAAGTGTCTTTCAAGGCGGCGAAGGAGCGTTCCGTGATCAATTGTATCAAAAGCAGCAGACAAATCAAGCATCACGAGAATAGTCACATTGTTATTATCCAAAGACCGTAGAATGTCATTTTGAACTTTTAACAATGCAGTCTCGGGCGAATGGAACTTGCGATAAGCAGATTGGTTGACCTCGTGTAGATTATTTGTCTTTAGATGGCTCTCAATTCGTACGTCAACGACCTTTCCAAGGACACGTTTATAAAACTGGTTATCACTGGTGTTAGTTCATCTAGGCATTCTTTTAACAGCCATGTTGGAATGGGGTCTAACTTACAGGATTTGGTGGCTGATTTTTTAATCAATGCTTTCACTTCTTGCTCTGTGGATGGAGCAAACACAGTATATTTGACACCCGTATATTCAGATTCCATATCTACATTATCAGGTACCGATTGTGTTTGAGAACGTATGTTATTCCTTATTGTTTCAATCTTTCCGACAAAGAAGTCACTGAATTTCTTGGCAAGGCGCTCTGAAGATGAATCAGATGGTAGAATCACTTCATTTGTATCTCCACTCCAAGTAGACCTTTGGTAATCTTAGATAGACTTTTATGATCATTGCAACAAGACTCTATTTTACTTGTATAGTATTCTACACGAGCTTGTTTTAACATCTTGTTCAAACTAGAACAGTGTGTTCTGTAGATCTGATGGTCTATTGTAAGTTTAGTTTTACGCCATTTCCGTTCCAGTTTTCGTTTTTCATGTTTGGCTTCGTGGAGTTGCTCTGTATACCACGGACAAACAGGTCTCAATGTAATAGTCTTGTTAATCATCGGAGCATGTTTATCCAAAATAGAGGTTAGACTGTCTGAATACTCCATCTTAAAACCATCTATGTCAGAAGGGATGCACTCTTTGTTGAAGAATTCCGTTTTCCGTATGTCATCTCGAAAAGAATCAATGTCAATTGCGCGAAGTTTTCTGTAAGAAACCAATTTCCGTACCGGTGCAGGTTTTGAGGCTTTGACATCAAATGTAACAGCAAAATGGTCACGTAAGATATTTCAACTAGAATCAGAGAGTCCAGGATCTACGACCTCTATGTTTGATACAATGTTGTCTGTTTCCCTTGATATCACTACGTCCAATGTATGACCTGCAACATTAGTTGGTTCTTGTACATGCTGATGCATACCACATGCATCAAGGTTACTTGTAAATTTTCTCGTATCGTTGTTGTCTGGTATATCTAGATGAAGGCTCAGATCGCCTACTATGATTGCAGAATTGTCAACTGTAGCGTACTTAGTTAAGAAAAGGGGCCACTCATGATCAAGGAATGTGTTTGCTTTCAAGCCGTTCTGTTTGAAGGAGGTGGTCTGTATATTACCGCTAGCCTCATAGAGTACCGCCCAATAACTACATTACAGTCCATGAACTCAAATTGTGAGAATTCCTTGCTTTGACTTGACGACTCAGTGGTGACTTGTATATAGTTAAAGGTTACTATAATTAAATGTTACAGTAGTAAAACCAAGGCGTTGCTCAATACGCCAATTAATGAAATTACGAGGACGTTTTCTTCCAAACTTACGTATTTTTCTTTGATAGAAATAACAAAAAGTTGCATGTGCATTTGAGTAAACTCTTATTCTTCGTCAACTATTTCTTATTTAAAACGGGTATATCAATAAAAATTTGTTTTACACGGGTAACCGGTGCTTGACAAGTTTTTACAGCATTTGTTTAACTATAACCTAGTAAATTGAAAAATATAATTCTCTATATCCTTTTTCTGCATACATCGTTTAAATCCTCATTTAATTTACAGATTTTTTAAGTAACTACTATATGTTTTTTTACCCAATGAACACGTTCCTTGAATGTATTTTTCTTAAAAAAAACTCTAAATATCTAACGCCCACTTATTTGAGATATCAAACGTTACAAACACAATTTGACACCCAAAACAATGCTAGTCTGTTTTTATTCATATACAACTAATTTGTTTTCTTTCTCTTAAGTTAAAAACTTTCAATTTCCTAAAAAATAATCATCTTTATTATACAGCTGTCTGCTTTACTTTAATAACAAAAACTCATTTATGTTAAAGACGTTTAGCTTAAAGCTTTAAAATAATTTGTTATTTCATTTTCATCTCACTCTTATTATCTGTGAATAATATTTCTGATAAGGATCAAATTTCACTCACACCTCTTTTACCTTGTCATGAAAGTATTTTTACACTATTATTAAAAGATCTTAATCTGCCCTTTCATCTTTATTTCAAGTATATTTCTCTGACTGACAATGACCTGACATTATTACTTCTTCAGTGACCACTCTTACACTACATGGCAATAACATTTGATGAGACAAAACCCCTCAAAAAGAACACAAGCGAGGATTTACGCACGCGAATGGCTGCGAAGGAATGCTCAGCTGTGCACTGCATACCTTTAGAAGAGCCGAATAAAATCCAACATTTGTAAACTAGACGAATAGTTGTTGACATTAAAGGAGAAGCGTTACAACACGCAAATTCAATTACGTCCGTACTAGTAGTACTTGTTTTATACTGTGACGAAAACGGTATGCTTCAGGCAATGTCGTAATGTGCCTGGAATTCGAAACGATTTGTCTTATTTATTTATAGACAGTGTTGCTCGTAATGGTTGATCATTAATTAAGTATTTGCCGATTGACTGATATATAAACTTTTAATATAGCCAACGATAAAACAACATATTAAATATAAGACAATAAAGGCATTATTAAATCTAACCAGAAATAAACGGCACACTTGTAACCTCGCTTTACTTTATTAAAGGCGGCTATTTAAGATTTTGAAATCAGAGCTATGTCCGCACAACACTATCCAAATCATCTAAATAAAAATACAAAGCAATAAAAGATAAATTTCGTCAGAACAAACTTATTTTCCTTGTTTCTTAAAGTTAACAAATGGATATATTGACCAAATTCAGATGTTTTATGACAGTGCAATGCAAAAGCTATTACACCGATGCGTTTTGTCCAATGCGAAACAGTTCCCCTTTTAGTCAACTCGTTGCACAGTCAATTATTTGTATTCGGAGATAAGAACACATTGTTATTCCTTTTAAAGAAAATCTAAACAAAAAAATTTCGCCAGAAATTCATAATTGGCCATGAAGTGTAAAGCTAATATATGTGAATGTTTTATGTACTTGTATTTTTATTGACGACTCGCATCATATATCGTGTCATTCCTCGGTAAATCTTAATTAAAATCATATAAGACTCGGCTTTGAAGCAATCAATTTCTTATACGAATATCAATTTATGAATTTCAGCGTAACGTGATCATTAAATCAAATATACAAATATAAATTTAAATTTATATTTTTTAAAAAGGTTTTAATAATGGAAATATGCGTTTCAAAAGTGAATCCATTTTCAGAAATATTATTTTTTTGTCGAGGCAATTGTAAACACGTTTTCTATTTTATTATACCTTACGTAACTTTGACAGTTTAGACTGTCATTTAATTATGCATCATTCAGAATCTCTAAGATATTTCACTTTGACTCTTACGTTGACATTAAAACTGGCTGAGATAACAGATTTACCGTAACTAAGCCCTAGTGAAATGACATATTAGGTTTATATAGAATTCGTACATTGTAAAACGTGACAGTTATGTGTTAGGTAAATATCTGAACATGCGTTAAAACAGTATATTTTATGTTAATATAAAAGGATTGATTTTTGAAAGAAATTGGACTAAAACACGTCTTAGACGAAAAATTCGAATCCGGTGTTCCATTCCTACTTATGACATCATTAATAATGTTTGTATCAATACAGTTTTAAATTCAGCTAAATCTGAAAATATCAACTTCTTCAATACAGTTAAAATGCTAAATCTAAAAATATCAACTGCATCAGTACAGTTAAAATGCTAAATCTAAAAATATCAACTGCATCAATACATTTAAAATGCTAAATCTAAAAATATCAACTGTATAAATACAGTTCTATTGCTGAATCTTAAAATTATCATCTGTGTCAATATAGTTTTCATGGTTAATCTTTAAATATAAAATGTATCAAATTGATCTAAAAACATCAACTGTATCCCATATGATTTTAATGCTTAATCTAAAATTATTAACAGTATCTATACAGTTTTCATGTTTTATCTAAAATACCAACTGTATCAATATAGTTTTCATGGATTATCTAAAAAATTTAACTGTGTCAATACAGTTTAAATGCTTAATCTCAAATTATTAACAATATCAATATAGTTTTCATGGTTTATCTAAAAATACCAAATGTATCAATGTAGTTTTAAAGCTTAATCTAAAATATGAACTCATCAATACTGTTTTAATGCTTAATTAAAAAATATAAACTAGCGCTTCATGCTATGAATTTCAAATCAATATATTAGAAATTTTACATTTTTAAATACATAATTTGTTCATTGCACATCCACATTTTTTTAAATGAGAAATTGTATAAAAATAAGATATTTTTATTGAAATTACAACACTTACATTCTGAAACAATATAATTTTTAAATGACATTACAATTAGAGTCACATATATGCTAGTTTTCTTTGTTTTGTTATTTGTTATTTCGTTATTTCGTTATTTATTCTTTCATTAATCTATTTATACAACTGTAATGTATTGATATTATTTACATGAAAGATGTTATATTTTGTTCACGTCTCTTCTCTTATTGGAATTTTCATTACTGCTTTCCCAATTAACTGGTATTAAATAGCACAAAGTAAAATGATATCACCTGTCTTCTATCTGTCTTCTAAGTTCAGAACTCCTGCTGACTTCTTTGCTAGAATGACAATAATGTTTGATTGGATTAAAGGCAAACGCGCGGAACACACTTCATTGAAATAAAGCGTCACGTGATCAACGATTAAATCATAATGACCAGAGCGCATGTGCCGCAAAAAATGTTTAGACTATTTTATCATTTTATCATTTTAGTTTTCTTATTGTATTATATGGTGGACTGAAAACAAAAAAGTGATGAGATCTATCAAATAATTTAAAATTATATTATCATTTAAAATGAAGTACATTTATTCTAAACAGATGAAAATTTTCTATTTTATTCAGGTAAGTAAAATATTGGTACGACATTTTGGTTAAACGGATACATTGATTTGATCTCATACTTTCCTTAGATTGTGTGACATCAACACTTTAATGTACTTCTTATACTGAACAATGCAAGTTTTATGCCACTTTAATACAATATCAACTTTACCACTTTAATACAATATCAACTTTTCATCCATGTGCATTTTTTATTATATGGTGGTAAATATGCATATGTTATTTACGTATGTATGTATGTATGTATGTATGTATGTATTTACGTACGTACGTACGTACGTACGTATGTTTGCATGTTTTAGTACTTGTATAAGTTTAAAATACATGTTTACTATATAAAAGGTTTTCATTTAATAAAAACTGAAATGACTTGCTATGTAAACAAACAAACAAAAACAAATACTTATGAACATTTTCCTTAAACATATGCTCCTTTGATTAAACAGAATAGAAAACTAATTTTCATGTTTATTGATTTTTTCTTCTATTGTTATTTGTTGAAACAAATGAAATAAAATTTTAAGAGACTCAACATAGTACTTTCTTTGTAAATATCTGTATATAATGAATTAATATTGAGATAAGGAAGATGTAAAGGCTATTTTTATCGGACATTTGGTTGCATAATTACAGTGTTTTTACCATTGATATTTCTAAGAATTGCAGAATGTATCCTTTAAATAGAGTATGCTTTTGTACAAGAAACAAGGAATTGCAAGGAAATACAAGAGTTTATTATCTGCCTTATAAAATATAAAATAATTCAAAACTCGAAAATTAAATTTCAAATTTTTAAAAGTGCATTAGGGACAAAATTATAAAGAACAGAGTTTCAATGCAAAAGAAACGAGTGCATGTAACTATAGATCATAAAACATATGTAATACAGAAAAAAATATTTTTGTTTTGTTTGTTTTTTAAAACCTACGTTTGTAAACAATGATATTATAAGATACAAAATCTGCAGCTGAATACGAATGCTTATCATACATGTGCAAATAAAAAGCAAACAAAAAACAATAATAAACAGCAGTTTTTTAATTTAAGGACTAGTTTTGTAAGTTTCATTTTCCCGTTTCTAAGAATTATTTCGTCAATTTTAAATAAAACATTAATTGTTTGATATAAACATTATTGTGACGATGAGGTGACATTTTATGAGGTTTTTAATATAAACATTTTTGTTACGTTTAGGTGACATTTTTTGTGAGGTATTTAATATAAACATTATTGTTACGATGACGTGACATTTTTGTGAGGTATTTAATATAAACATTTTTGTTACGTTGAGGTGACATTTTTGTGAGGTTTTTAATATAAACATTTTTGTTACGTTGAGGTGACATTTTTGTGAGGTATTTAATATAAACATTATTGTTACGTTGAGGTGACATTTTTGTGAGGTATTTAATATAAACATTTTTGTTACGTTGAGGTGACATTTTTGTGAGGTATTTAATATAAACATTATTGTTACGTTGAGGTGACATTTTTGTGAGGTATTTAATATAAACATTTTTGTTACGTTGAGGTGACATTTTATGTGAGGTATTTGATATAAACATTATTGTTACGTTGAGGTGACATTTTGTGTGTGAGGTATTTAATCGTCTGTAAGAATCTTATGATGCTTTCATATAAACATTTTGGAACTTGTCTGTACGCGGTAAGTCTCATAATTATATTTTGAACGGACGGGGGACACACCTACAATTCCCGCTGATGGCTAATAGATACATATACTTGTTAACATATACAGTAGCTTTAGTTATACCATGTGAGAAATGATAAGAAATAGGAATTTGTAGTCAATAACAAATATCCAATTACAGTTTTTATATAACTCAACACTGTAGGAGTGTATTAATATAACAAGTGTGATTTTCATTCCATTGTTTTTTTTATAATACTAACAGTATTAAAAATTCTGACGGTTAAAGTCAAAATTAAAACCACTCAAATCTTATATATCCCATGTCACTCAGCACAGACCACACGTTACTACATGTACTTAGTTTACGAATTTTATATCTAAATTAGTTACTAGTTGTACAAAACGACATAAAGTGAAAAACATTGATCAATTTTTACGTCATATCTTTACTTTTAAACTATCATACTTTTCAAACGCACATATATTATAATTAATAACAAACAAGGATAGAAGAATATTGTACACAATTACCTTTGTTATGTTGTCGCTTGAAGCTAGAAAATACCTTTTCATAATTATAATGAGTACAATACAAAACAATGTGACACAGGGATATAAATAAAATATGTTTTTGAGTGCATTAATTCCTATAAAGAATAAAACATATTCCAAAAATCAATATTAATATTTTTCCAGTCAAATTATCTAACAAGTAAAGAAATATTTTAAGGCTAACATTTAAATGGCATAATGTATAAGCATTCTTTTGGAATTAAAACCAAAAATATTCAAGCATTATTACAAAAGACGAGTAATTAAAGTTGTTTTATCATAACAAAATGTCTTCATTATTTTGTTGACAATGCAAAATATCTTAATGTCACTTTATTTATAGACTGATATTAACGTACAATCTTTCTGTGACAATTTAATATAGCATTTGTAGGACACTTCCTGTTAATTTAATTATTACATATTTTTATCATTTCCTTTGATAAACAGAAGTTGCAACAAAACTCTGGTGGTTGAAGGATTAAATAATTTGTATTTATATACAGAAATATGATTAAACTGCTTCTATACCAATGATCTAAAACTGTTAAAGTAACCAAACATTTTTTTAATAAGGAAGTTAATCTCATTCTAGGTAGCATTCTGTCTAATTGGTCGGCGTGCGTGTACGTGCGGGCGCTCGTGTGCGTGGAATATTTAAATTTTGTTTTCCTCCATTTTATACATCACGCAAAGTTTACTTTTGATGACAATTTATTTAATGAATTTTAAAATCATTGTTATGCCATTTGTGAATTTGGAATGTAATTTTAAACTCGACCAATAAACATTGTGACTACGACGCCACTTGCAGATTTCGTTTAAACTAAATATTATTTTCATGAAAATTAAAATTATCTTATAGTCTTAGTCGAAATAACTATATTGTTAGCATTTTCAAAGCCTTTTTTTAATTTTGCAAACCAAAAACATATTTGTTGAAAACACATTGTCATAAGTTTATGCATATTCGTCTATCGAATTTTATAGAATTTTTGCTAGGTTAAACACAGAACTGTGTACATGTTTTTTTTATCAACATAAAATTGTATACATATGTTTGCTATGATAAACAGAATTTTGTAAATTTCTGCTATGATAAACATAGATTCAGTTTATTCCGGTACAATGTCAATTCGCCGGAAAATGTTAATGTGTATTTATTTCGCCATGAACATTGTATAATTGATGTTCTTAAAAACTTATTGTCCTTATTTTTCTTAAAAACAATCTAATTTATTCCATAAGGCGGATATTTCAACAGCGATTCTTAATATTTTAAAATTGTCTTAATTGATAATTTATCTTTTCCCTTTGATCTGAAGTTTAATTTACGACGGAAAATGATTTTATTCCTCGTATAAAAAAGTTTGGAAGCTAAGACCATGTTATCAGCTCATTAACTGAATTACAAAATTATTTTCTAGTTCCAATATTTCTACAAGGAACACGCCTGTATATGTTTAGAACTTTTGGTTCAAAATTCATATATTTGTGGAAATTGCATGGAGATAAATCATCACCGCTTTATGCTTCAAAATTACCCTTTAAAGACATGGCTGCTGGAAAGTCCTTGGTCCGTACTCCACAGCAAAAGCTGTAATTTATGCCGCAACGGACGTATGGACATTCATTTAGTATATACTCAAGACATACATACTGAAAAAACTCATTTTGTATATGTTTTGGAAAATTGGAGTACTGCAGTACAATGGAGTACAGGAAAGGATAATAAAACAGTGGATATTATTTAGTTACAAACTAATGACTGTTTATAAATAAGTACACAAAGTTATTAGACCTGAAACTATGAAAACATGCATACTGCATGAGTCGCTTTCCTGTGATTCTCATATTTATAGATCTTCTCGTTCAAAGGTTTTATTTATCAATCAAAAACTATTTTTGAGATGGCCAAGAAATGTTATATAAAAAGAAGTTGTGTAATTTGTTATTTGATCAGCATTTTTCATTTATAGAATAATCGTAGGCTCCAGACAGGAAATTATTACGTTAATGATAGATTCTCTTAAAATTAAAATAGTCATGTATTTTTACTACAAAACAAAATTATACATTATATTTTTTCCATTTGAGTTGTATTTCATAATTTACGAACAAAAAGTAAATAGAATGCAAAAATCAACAGCATCATATATCATGTTATCATTATTATCCTTATACATGTTATGAACTATATATGAAATCTAAAGAACTATAAATCGTACGCGGACATACTGTAATCAACAAGAATATCTGTCAGTGACACCAACGCATGCTTATCGGAGTCAAGGACACATATTCTGTAGATATATAAGGTCGAGTTAAGCAAATATTTTACTAAAAAAGTAAAAATAAACGTTTCTAGAAGCAATTATCTTCTATTGAAACGATGTTTAATGATATCTATAATATTTGATTTCTTAAAGCTTTAAAAAAAATTCTCTCGAACTAATTTGCTCGTAGTAGTGAAAAATCTAGAAGGCGCGTCTTGCAATATAACCTTTTCCTTGTGTGCTGTTATCACACTTTGTTTAATAAAAATATTTATATGTACTCTTTCTAATGTTTGTTTACATTTCTTTTTTTCTCTCTCTGTTAGTTTGTTTGTTTGTTTTGATATTATATAAGAATTTATGTCACATGTTTCTAAATATTTTAATCATTGTGACATCTTTGTTTTAGACAATCCCCTGTATGGGTTTATAATGAACTTTAAAAACATCTTCCTAAAAAAACGTAATATATCCTTCTTTTTTTCAAATCAATTATCGTAAAGTGTGTTACATTCCATTATTAACCACATGAATGTGATAAAAATAATGAATGAGAAGAAGAAACTGAATTGATGTATTTTGACACCTACAAGTTAATTTATAGTTTGTAAGTTTTTATGTAACGTATAATATTTCAATGTAGGCGGCTGCGGCTTCTACTAAAAAGGATAACACTTCAAACGATTTAGGTCGATCTTATTTGTTCATTGTTGACGTAGACAGGTTACGTGACATTTAACCGCTTTATTTGATTAAAAATGTAACCTGATCCCCATAGCCACACAACAAAAATCTCTTGTTTGTAACATGGCAAACAAAACTTAACTGAATGGGAAGAGTTTCAAACTGTTTCATGAAATTTCACATTACGTCGAATTACACTTGCAAATTACACACGTTTACGTAACATAACACTTGTACGTTACGTTACACTTGTACGTAACGTTACACGTGTACGTAACGTCACACTTGTACGTAACATACATGTGTAAAGACTTTAAAATAATAATGTTACGTCTTTTAACTACATGAGAAGGCAAGTAAAACATATCGTGAGATAAATTATAATAACAGTCATATAGTATACTGATATTATTGCATTACTTATCTCATAACTTGAGGATTAACAGTTGAATTTTCTGAAAAGAAGAAAAAAAACTCTTATTTCTATAAACTATGCATACGGTTTAAGTGATATTTATTTTTCAGAAGACAATTGGTACATTTTAGGGTAACTTTTATTTAATACTTCATAATTTTCTTTTGTCTCTAGGGCCAAATGACACATGAAAAATGTAAAAAAAATACATTGTGTGGTACGCATATTTATTTCATTGTATGCGATGAGTTTGTAGAAATATCTCCTTTTTTTAAAAAAAACGTATATGAAAATCGAAAATATTAATGATAGTAAGTCATTTTGAACATGATTTTGTAAATTAATATCATATAATCAATCTTGCAGTTTCTTTTCGGTAAGGCAGATATGTTTATGTTATTACCATTACAAATGAATTAAATATGCATCAATTATATTCTTTTTGTTTCTTTTTTTGTCTTAAAATGTGACAAGAAACGTGGATATATCCAGTATATATTTAATCTATAATTGTTTAAAGCTTTCAACATTTATCAAGTATATGTTTTGGTTTACATACTCTATATTTGCCTTTTAGATCTATAACAGTTCCAATCGTGTCAATAAATTAATTCTTGTTTCTTCCTTTTATCTATTAATAAATGAAAATAAATCGATATTTTATTGTTATTTTAAAAAAAACTACTCGCATTCTGAAATTTCATTTCATCCGTGTAAGTTGTTCCTAATCTATAATCATTTCTGACTTGAATTACTCATACGAATAAATAATATTTACCTTTAATTATAATGAATAAAGATTAAAAAATATTTTCAAAATATAAAAAACATTGAAATTTGTAAAGTAATATCATTTTGAAGCTTGTTCTGACGTTTTCTTTAAGAAAATGTTCCAGAATTTCTCTAAACTCCGCCAATGCCATCATTTCTTTGGAGATCTATGCATATTTTATCTTAGTACACGGAAATACTAACTTAAGTTGTCTGAACATTACGTCGTTAAGTAATAATATCGATGTCTGCAAGCGAGAAAATGAAAATTAATTATCATCATCCATTGGCGTATTTTTTTATCATTTTAATTTTATAGAGGAAATAGACATAGTGAATTCATGCATGTAACTATCGTTTTGTGTGTCGGGTAGTATTTCTTCCAAAAGTTTGTGTCCAATACATTAAATGTATCCAAAACATTAATTGTGTCCAATACATTACTTTTGTCCAATACATTTTCTTTGTATAATACCTACCGTTTGTCCAATACATTACTTTTGTCCAATACAGTTGTCCAATACATTACTTTGGTCCACTACATTTCTCTTTATATGACAATGCATTACTTTTATCCAATACAATACTTTTGTCCAATACATACTTTTGTACACAACATTACTTTTGTTTCTTATATTAAATAAATTTAAATGATAAAAAGATGGTTCATGATTGTTTTTAAAGATTTACATTTAAGACGATCTTTTTTCTCAATCTTGTTATATGAGAGGATATAAAATTCAAAGTGGTTTGTGCATTTCTACAATAATAAGAGTTGAACATTGTAAAAATTTCTATATTTTAGGTACATATTATCAACCGAGTTATATCCACGTGCTTAAACTCACCGTTCACTTCGATTCTTGAGCACGAATTAGCACAATTGGACAGAGTAGAGTTGACAGTCAACCAATATGTGAATGCAACCATAAACGCTTACAGCAACCCGTTGTCATGTGACAGATCAGCACCCATTACACATAATACGCCACTTCATAGCAGGACATTATGTCCCTGGGAATTTGTTAATGATATAGATCCAAACAGATTTCCGCCTGTTCTTACTATGGCAAAATGCAAATGTGCGCGTTGTTTTGATAATTATGCATGCAAGCCAGTGTTTTATTCTATACATGTACTTCAAAAACGATGCGTAAACGGATCAAATAGATGGGTCAGACGGACTCAGCTGATTTCAGTAGCATGTACGTGTTCCCGCCCGTCATACACACACGTAGATAAGAAAAATCGGGAATGGCATACATTAATGATGGAATCCACCTTACACTATAACAACAAACCTTGATGTATCAATAATGATAATTGGTTGATTGTTTTCTCCAATAGTGATAACAGGTTGATTGTTTTAACAAATAATGATAACTGGTTGATCGTTTTATTAAATAGTGATAACAGGTTGGTTGTTTTATCAAAAAGTGATAACTTGTTGATTGTTTTATCAAATAATGATAACTGGTTGATCGTGTTATCGAATAGTGATAACTGGTTGATTGTTTTATCAAATAATGATAACGGATTGATTGTTTTGTCAAATAACGATATAGTTCATTGATTACTATTCCAAAATATTATATATTACTGAATAGATAAGGATGTAACTAATAACAAGAATACTTCCGCTGTACCTACATTAGGTTATATATATGTATATTGGTTAATTTTGTAATAATTGATTTGTATGATTGTTGATTTTCAAAATGTCTTCATTGAATTCTTTGTAAATCTCACGTGTGTGTATAATTTAAAGTGAATACCTCATATTTTCATGTCATACATGTATTGAGAGAAATAAAGATTATGCTATGCTATGTTGTGCTATGCTATGATAATTGATTAATTGTTTTATAAAATTATTACATGTCAAGCTGATTGGTTGTTTGATTGATTGATTGATTGATTGATTGATTGACACATTGTTATATACAATTGATCCGATTGTTTGGACGTTATTTTTGTTATATTGCAGAAAATTTATGTTGAAATAAAGAGAAAAAACATATTTTTACTTCTTCCGTGAATTTCAAACAATTTACTCAAGTGAAGGTAACAAATATATTGTATCATGTAACTTAAATAAAAAGATTCTATACTAGTTTGTTTAGATAGAATGTTTGTTTGGTTGGCTGTTTTCTAAGAAAACCAGAAAAAAGGAAAAAATTGTCATGATGTACTTGAGTGCCGGTCATAATAAAAGTCAGACTGGAAAAAATACCTTTTTTGTAACCTTAACAAATATTTATCCTGAATTATTATCAATTAAACCTAATGACTATGTTGCTGAGAAAAGAAATTATATGACAATTGATCATTTAAATTCATATCATGCAAACTTCTGGCCCTACACGAATATAAAATATAACACAAACCGGTATTCAAAATTAAAACTTGAATTAAACATGAGATTTACATATGCATTTATAGAAACCTTATTTATTACTGACTTTTGTATGTGGCTATACTTACTTATTTTGATGGCCGGTGATGTCCATAATCCATGTTCTCTGAAACTTGGCTTTGTCCGAATATACCTACCGAAGATCTCGCTCTTACATCATATTTTAGTCCCGAACGTAAAGATCGTGTACAAAATACTTATGGAGGAGTTATAGTATATATCAAAAAATAACTTACATTACACCAGAAGACGTGATCTTGAAATTAACTTTCTTGAAAATATCTGGATTGAACTAATTCTCGAAAACAACAAACATATTCTTTTTGGAGTTTTTTATCGCACACCCAACTCGGATGCAATTTACAACGGTCTTATTGAAGACTCAATGGCTCTTGCTGTTGATACTAATATAACAAATATAATTATAACAGGAGATTTTAACTATAATGCCTTAAACAATTTATCAAATAGAACAATTTCAGCACTTACACAACAATTTAGTTTGGCTCAACTAATCGAAGAACCCACACATTTTACTGAAAATTCTGAGTCAATTATTGACTTGATATTTGTAACCAACAAAGAAAACATTCTTCATTCTGGTGCTGGTGAACATTTCCTATATCAAGATTCGCGATATCACATTTCAATTTATTGTTTTTTGAAATTTAAAAAAAAATATATAAACAAAAATCTTTTCAAAGATTTATTTGGGAATATAAGCGTGGTGATTATGAAAAGTTAAGAAATGATATACAGTCTACTAACTGGAACAATTGCTTTGATATGACATAAATATATATACTAACAAAAGGACAGATAAATTATTAGATATTGCCAAAGATTGTATTCCTAATAAGATGATATATGTTCGCGCTTCCGTGGATGACAAGTACTATACGAAGTCATATTCGAATAAGAAAACGATTATATAAAAAAGCTAAACTTAAACAAACAACAACTCATTGGCAAAAATTCAGACAATTTAGAAATAAAACTACGTTACAGATCAGGGAAACAAAATCCAATTATTACTGTAATATGGCAAATAAACTAAAAGAACAATCATTGTCATCTAAGGATTGGTGGAAAGCTTTAAAAACATTCATTTCATCTACAACGTTTCTAAGAATTATTTCTTCAATTTTAAATAAAACATCAATTGTTTGATATAAACATTATTGTTACATTGAGGTTACATTTTATGTGAGGTATTTAATATAATTGTTACATAGAGGTGACATTTAATGTGAGGTATTTAATATAAACATTATTGTTACATAGAGATAACATTATTTGTGAGGTATGTAATACAAGCATTGTTGTTACATTGAGGTGTTTTTTTTTGTGAGGTATTAAATATAAAGTGTATTAATATAACAAGTGTGATTTTTCTTCCCATTGTATTTTTTTTATACTAACAGTATTGAGAAAATCTGACGGTTAAAGTCAAAATTAAAACCACTCAAATCTTATATATCCAATGCCACTCAGCACAGACCACACGTTACTACTTAGTTTACCAAGATTATATCTAAATTAGTAACAAGTTGTACAAAACGACATAAAACGAAAAACATTGATAATTTTTACGTCATATCTTTACTTTTATACTATCATACTTTTCAAACGCATATATATTTTTAACAAACTAGAATAGAAGAATATTGTACACAATTACTTGTGTTATGTTGTCGCTTGAAGCTAGAAATTATCTTTTCATAATTATAATGAGTACAATACAAAAAAATGTGACAAAAGGAAATAAATAAAATATGTTTTGAGTGCATTAATTCCTATAAAGAGTAAAACATATTCCAGAAATTATTGTTAATATTTTGTCCAGTCAAATTATCTAACAAGTAAAGAATTATTTTAAGGCTAACATTTAAATGGCATAATGTATAAGCATTCTTTTAGAATTAAAACCCAAATATTCAAGCATTATTACAAAAGACGAGTAATTAAAATTGTTTTATCATAACAATATGTATTCATTATTTTGTTGACAGTGCAAAATATCTTAATGTCACTTTATTAATAGACCGACAATAATATACAACCTTTCTGTGACAATTTAATATAGCATTTGTAGGACACTTCCTGTTAATTTAATTATTACATATTGTTATATTTTCCTTTGATAAACAGAAGTCGCAACAAAACTCTGCTGGTTGAAGGATTAAATAACTGGCATTTATATACAGAAACATGATTAAACTGCTTTTATACCAATGGTCTAAAACTGTTAAAGTAACCAAACATTTTTTAATTCAGGAAGTTAATCTCATTCTAGGTATCATTCTGTCTAATTGGTTAAAAAATAACTGGCGCGCGTGTACGTGCGTGCGCTCGTGTGCGTGAAATATTTAAATTTTGTTTTCCTCCATTTAATAGGGTTAGAGTTAGGGGAAAGCATGTTAAGATATCTGGGAAAATTGGAGTACTGCAGTACAATGGAGTACAGGAAAGCATAATAAAACAGTGGATATTATTTAGTTATAAACTAATGACTGTTTATAAATAAGTACACAATTTTATTAGACCTGAAACTATGAAAACATGCTTACTGCATGAGTCGCTTTCCTGTGATTCTCATATGTATAGATCTTCTCGTTCAAAGGTTTTTTTTATCAATCAAAAACTAATTTTGAGATGGCTAAGAAATGTTATATAAAAAGAAGTTGTGTAATTTGTTATTTGATCAACGTTTTTTCATTTATAGAATAGTCGTAGGCTCCAGACAGGAAATTATCACGTTAATGATAAATTTTCTCAAAATAAAAAGAGTCATATATTTTTACAAGAAGACAAAAAAAAATTTCCTTTTGAGTTGAATTTCTTAATTTACGAACAATAAGTAAAATGAATACAAAAACAACAACAATACATGCCATGTTACCATTATAATCCTTATACATGTTGTTAACTATTTATGAATTATTACATGTTTTGCAGTAGATTACTGAATTATAACGGTTAATTATATTCTGATAATTTCACAGTAATGATTACCAAATATAATTTCACAGTAGCCGAACTATATTTGGCGTAAAAATAAAATATTTATCATAAATGAATGTTTTTTTTTGAGAGTAAATGTAGTCAATCATAATAAAAAATGTACGTGATAACTGTAGTTCGTTAATATTTACGAACGTTGTGCTGAAAAACATCTAAAATCTAAAAATAATCATGGAATTATATTTTGCTTCAACATTGTGACGTCATTATTTGATGACGTCATGAAGATAAGAGCATGACGTTACGCGGCAAAAATCAGTAAAATGGTGTAAAAATCGTTAAAAAATCATGAATAAACAGAAAATTTGTTTGTTTTACATGTAAGATCAAATAATATTTCACTCGTGAACCCCAGCTATTATATTTTCACTCGTGGCTACGCCACTCGTGGAAAATATTGCATCTGGTGTTCACTCGGTGAAATATTTTTCGATCTTACACTGAAACAAACAAATATCCTCTATATCTAAAGAATTATTAATCATATTCGTACATACTGTAATCAACAAGAATATCTGTCGGTGACACCAACGCATGGTTCTCGAAGTCAAGGACACATATTCTGTAGATATATAAGGTCGAGTTAAGCAGATATTTTACTAAAAATAAACGTTTCTAAAAGCAATTATCTTCTTCTGAAACGATGTTTAATGATTTGATATTTGATTTCTGAAAGCTTTAAAAAAATATATTTTTTTCTCGAACTACTTTGCTCGCAGTAGTAAAAATCAATCTAGAGGACGCGTTTTTCAATATAACCTTTTCCTTGCATGCTGAAATCTCGCCTTGTTTAGTAAAAAAATATTTAATATACTCTTTCTAATCTATATGTGTACAACACACTGAACAGCACTAACATTTGTTCTCAACAAATGTACAAAATATGACTCGTTCAACAGACGTATTATTTCATTGTTTTTTTTTTTGTTTCTTTCTTTCTTTCTTTCTTTCTTTCTATCTTTCTTTCTTTGCTAGTTTGTTTGTTTTGATATAATGTGAGAATTAATGTCACGTTTTGCTACATATTTTAATCATAGTAACACCTGTGTTTTAGACATTCCCCTGTATGAGTTTATAAAGAACTTTAAAAAAATTAATCTTCCTAAAAAAGATATATATATATCCATCATTTTTTTCCAAATCAATTATCGTAAAGTGTATAACATTCCTTAGAAACAGTACAATATTAACCACATGAATGTGATAAAAATGATGAATAGTACAGTCCCTGGGGACCTTTTGTGTGCAAAAAAGGTCCATGGATAAATGTTATACCAATGTAAAGCTAAATGTTTGAAGTTTACAAAAATTTTGGGTAGACATGTCAAATCATGGTACGTTTTGAGAAATCCAAGATGGCCGCCAAGATGGCCGCCAAATTATTGAAAAATGGCTAATACGCAATTTATATGATAAAATTAGTTCTTTTTTGTATTTATTTTGGTACAGGTGATGTTAAAACTTCACATCCTATTGGAACAATATGAAAATGGAGGCATTTCCATTATTTTTTTCATATTCTCTGAATTTCATAGATAAATTTGCTAAAAAATGCATGAAAAATTATCAAAAATTGATATGGGGCTGACATTTTTTCCTACCAGCTTAGGCATAGCGGTTTAAATGAATATTTTTACTATATACAACAAAGACTTGAACAAGATCATACTAATATCACCCTTATTTTTTATTTTTATTGTGTAAGAATGTGAATTCTGACATTCCTAAAGTGGGTGGGGTACACGCAATTTCTAGTGAACTGATATATAACGATTATTAAGACTAAGAATAACCAACAAGATTACATTTTAAAATGTTCTTAAGTCTATAATTTTTTAAAAGGTAGATTTTCATTCTATCGACAACATTAATTGGTTCAGTTGCCATGGCAACAAAGTGGTAAAATTATTATAAATCACGTTGAAAAGAGTTTAAAATGACATTATGCTCATATTTTCATAGTCAAGTTGAGCTGAATTGACTTTATATTTCAAAATATTGACTGTTAAAATGGTGTTTGAACAACAGTTGATATTTGAAAACGTTCAGGATAAAATTATAAATCTGCCTAAAGTATAAAAAGACTGACCCACTCTTTTTATAAACTGAGCGTTAGAGGTAAATTCTAATAGATATTTACAGAAATTTTATTTGGATCTGTTCATTATTTATTGTTTATGGGAAGTAAATTATTAAATTAAAAGGAATTATGGCAAAATGAAAACTTATTTTGATACCCTTGGATGGGCATAATGTCACTTTAAGAGTATGTTTATATGCAAATAGTTTTACATAGTCATATCTAGATTTGTATAATTGTTGAAATTTAATTTAATGTCGAGTATTCTTTTTTAATATTTATAACTGTGATATAAATTTGTTGATTTTAACGCATTTAAACATGTTATATATATCAGAAAGGCACTTAATAAATTTGGTGTAATGATAGATTTTGATTTTGTTTTAAACCGTTTTTTACCAGTTATATAAGAAAAATACGTGTTTGTAAAACTTTGGGAGCGATTTTGTTCCACTCACACAAAAAAGTATGTAAATTGTCGTCACGTAGTAATAAGCTATAATGATATACAGGTAAGCATTCAAATAAAATCTCAAAGACATTCATATGATTGGTAATCATATCAACTGTTACAGTTTTGTTATTTTCTCATCATCAATAAATATCAATAAATAATGTGGAATAACCCGCGGCTGAACGTATCCAAAATTCATATAAGCTTTCTGTTTTAAATATGTCATTATAAAAGTGCAGTCTTAAAACCATAGTTTCAATGTAATTGGAGATGAGGAAAAACAGCATTTCTCAAATTGTCCGGTATCATGTAATGCACATGAACACTAGTGTGTTCCAAATTAAGATCAAGTTCAGGAGGTTTTTGAATTTGGAATCAGGATGAACATATGACTTTGATTTCTTTATTTTACAAACAATTTTAATGTTTTCTTTATTTGAATAAGCCAAATTTTACTTTCTTATAGACTTTGTAATTCTGATTTGCCTTAAAAGATGGCCAGAAGGTGTCAATATTATGAAATAATGCACGGAGGGAAACATATTAAAGTCTTCCTCAGTAAAGCAGGAAAATTGCCACAAAGCCTTTCAAAGTGTTGATGTGACGTGAAAATAGGCTATTATATTTGTTAAAATGTGACAGAAATTTTGTTTTGTTGTTGTTTTTTGCACAAATTGGATTATTGTATATCTTAGTCACAGAAGTTAAAAATAGAACTGACAATGCGTAATGTTTTCAAAAATTCCCAGAAATAAATAAAAAGATCTTGAGCTTTTATATGTATGGCTTTTTCAGATGGGACTAAACCAACATTGTTAATCGCCTTCCGCGTAGCGGAAAGGGGATTATAGGAATGGACCCCGTCTGTCAGTCTGTCCGTCCGTAACACTTTCAAGTCCGCTCCATAACGTTTTAACCCCTGAATTTTTTTTGAAATAACTTGGCACAAGTGATCACAATAACGAGACAATATGCAGAGCACAATAATTGGGTTGCTACCCCCAAGGTCAAGGTCACACTTTTAAGGTCAAATGTTAAAAGTCTTCATTTAATAATAAAAAGTCTACATTTCGTGTCCGCTCCATAACTTTTTTAACGCTGTAGTTTTGAAATAACTTGGCACAACGGATCACCATTATAACAAGACGTGCAGTGCGCAATAATTGGGTTGCTACACAAAAGGTCAAGGTCTACATTTCGTGTCCCCTCCATAACTTTTCAACCTATGAAATTTTGTTTAAATAGCATGACACAATTGATCAACATTATGAGACGATGTGCAGATCGCAATAATTGAATTGCTACCCCAAAGGTCAGGGTCACACTTACAGTTTATATATTAGAAAGTCTACATTTCGCGTCTGTCTCTAACTTTGAAACCTCTGAAATGTTTTTGAGATAAACTGGCAGAAGTGATCAACATTATGACACCATTGGCAGAGCAAGTAAGCACAATAAGCAAGTCCCAACCCTGAAGGTCAGGGTCACACTCAACGGTCCAATGTAAAAACTTTTTTTTTCATGTCCGCTCTATAACTTATTGACAATTCAAAGGTTTTAAAAATACTTAAAATACTTAGCACAAATGATCCCCACCACAACACAATCTACAGACCTCAACATCCAGGTCGCTGCAACCAAGGTCAAGGTTATATGTTCTCCATAACTTTTGACTTTATGGAAGATTTTAAATAACTTGGCAAAAATAATCGCCATCGTGAGACTATGTGCTTATGGTATGCATGACACAACATCAAGGTCTTGGTTGGTAAAAGGTCAAAAGTACACATTCATGTTTCTTGCAAAGCCCAGGAGTAAACTTTCTTTACACAGTGTAAATATAGGAAAACATGAAAATATTCTTCTCCATAACTGCAGGACCTAGTATATAATACTATTAAATTTGCATAAATCACGACCTTGTGGTCAAATTCAACTATGCCAGGGGTCACTTCTCCCAAACCGATGCCTATAGCTAATTATTTCTGTTGTAGCCTTGTATAGACCAGTACAAAATTTATTCAAATGAAAATTTAACCCACCCCTAGGGTCAACTTATTTCATATGAAGACACATTGGAAAACTTTTTAAAATCTATTTTTTTTCCAAAATCTTAGATCTTAGATTTTGGGTTAAAAGCAATGTCAAAAAAACTTAATTTATTTTTCAAATCTTGACAATCTGATCAAAGTTGACATAACCCCAGGAGTCATTTTACTTTCTGTTATAAAGAAAAGGCTTTGAAAACTTTCTTCTCCATAAATAAAATGTTTTGATATTTAAGTGTGAAGCATTCATTCTATGACCATATCAATTTATGTCACGATATAAATCATATAATAGTAATAATACACAACTTCTAAGTTTGGTAAAGCCATGATCCGTTTGATTATAATTACCTTTCCCAAGGGTCAATTGATTACATAGTCTAACTTATATATGAAATCCTTTATAAAATCATCCCTTTAACCCCATTGTTTAGAGCATGTGAAACAATTTCTAGAAGACTTTTACCATGTTTCTACAAATCATGAAAGGGCCGGGTTTGTGTAGTAACGCCAATTTCAACACTTCTTTGTTGATAGCTTGAAGGTTGGTTAAACTATCTGACTTTCATGGATAAATAACCAGAAGAGTAATGACCAATTTCAACTAAGCTACGGTACTAACTTTTTGACAGACAAATGACCGTAAAACTCAATGTCCGAGATCAATTGTTGTCTGTGGAACAAGAGATGCCTGGACTTCACATCCGACACTCTCCGTAAAGCGCTAAGTTTGTAGGCATCAAACAATGATCATGAGTCTGGATTAAAACAAGAGCCGGTTGAACCAGGTGATGCTCCCCGACTAGGTTTTGGACACACGCCCGGCGACTATATGCTCCCCCATAATTTTTCGGGGAGCATAAAAATGGCTCTGCCTAGATGTCGATTTTTATATAAAAAACTCTTTATGTCAGAAACCACAAATGACAATGCAAGACCATTTGGTTGGAAGAATTGTCATGTGTTCCTCTTTGATTGTTCAAATCATGGTCCCACTGGTATAAGGTGACCTAGAATTTAAGACCTTGTGACTTACTTTCTTGTTTTTGGACCTAAAGATATTTGGATAACAGATACAATATGACATGCCAGCTGACCTTAATCTGTTCTAATGATCTCTTTGTAATTTGATTGTAAAATTTCAGATGCAGAATTATACACTGAGATCAGTTGACCTAGAATTTTATCTAATGCAAGTTAGAATTTCATAATACAAGCTACAACCAAAAAGTTTGAACTCAACTATAAATTCGATTGCCATTAAAATTTGATATAGGTTGACCTAGAATTTGAAACAGTGACTAATTTATTTCTCGTTTTAGCTGCAAAGTCTTAAATGTTTACCCTTTGATAATGTTTATGTACATTTCTACCTTAAGACTGCCTTTTACTTATTATTATCACCATGAATTATCCTTTCCAAACATAACAACATTCACATTTGACATGACCTTTTTCTATGTATAGCAGTTTGAAAAAAGCAAATGCATGATGCAAATTCTTGAAATAAATATATTCATTTAATTTCAAAATATTGGCTGTTATCTGTGTTGATAATTTGCTAGAAATAAATGTGACTTCTTTTAATGTTACATTTTTTTTCAATTTGTTACCATGGCATTGTGCACAGATTATTTATCTATAAGTTTGTGTAATTCTTAACAACATGCTTAAAATGCTAAAAGTTGAAAGTGTCACACGTTTCAGGTGTGTCTTTCATTTTACTTCTCCGTTGCCATGGCAACAGAACATGTTGAATATTGATAAACAAAATATCAGTCTAAGTTTCTTAATTATTTATAACTTTAGGTACATGCCAAAGTGCAATACATGTTGACTATTCATAGTTTTAATTATCATAACAAACCAGTAAACAAAATACTGAGACTTAGTTTTCGTTACCCCACCCACTTTAAGAATATCAGAATCCACATTCTTTTACAATAAAAATAAAAAATAAGGGTGATATTAGTATGATCTTGTTCAAGTCTTTGTAGTATATAGTAAAAATATTCATTTAAACCGCTATGCCTTAGCTGGTAGGAAAAAATGTCAGCCCCATATCAATTTTTGATAATTTTTCATGCATTTTTTAGCAAATTTATCTATGAAATTCAGAGAATATGAAAAAAATAATGGAAATGCCTCCATTTTCATATTGTTCCAATAGGATGTGAAGTTTTAACATCACCTGTACCAAAATAAATACAAAAAAGAACTAATTTTATCATATAAATTGCTTATTAGCCATTTTTCAATAATTTGGCGGCCATCTTGGCGGCCATCTTGGATTTCTCAAAACGTACCATGATTTGACATGTCTACCCAAAATTTTTGTAAACTTCAAACATTTAGCTTTACATTGGTATAACATTTATCCATGGACCTTTTTTGCACACAAAAGGTCCCCAGGGACTGTACTAGAATGAGAAGAAGAAACTAAATTGATGTATTTTGACACCTACAGTTAATTAATAATTTGTAAGTTTTTATGTATCGTCTTATTTCAATGTAGGCGACAGTGGCTTCCATTAAAAAAAGACAACACTTTAAACGATCAGGCCGTTCTTATTTGTGCATTGTTGACGTAGACAGATTACGTGAAATTTAACCGTTTTATTTAATCAAAAATGTAACCTGATCCCCATAGCCACACAACAAAAATCTCTTGTTTGTAACATGGCAAAAAAACACTTGTACGTTACGTTACACTTGTACGTAACGTTACACGTGTACGTAACGTCACACTTGTACGTTACATATATGTGTTAAGTCTTTAAAATAATAATGTTACGTCTTTAACTACATGAGAAGGCAAGTAAAACATATCGTGAGATAAATTATAATAACAGTCATATAGTATACTGATATTATTGCATTACTGATCTCATAACTTGAGGTTTAACAGTTGAATTTTCTGAAAAGAAGAAAAAAACTCTTATTTCTATAAACTATGCATACGGTTTAAGTGATATTTATTTTTCAGAAGACAATTGGTACATTGTAGGGTAACTTTTATTTAATACTTCATAATTTTCTTTTGTCTCTAGGGCCAAATGACACATGACAAATGTAAAAAAAATATACATTGTGTGGTACGCATATTTATTTCATTGTATGCGATGAGTTTGTAGAAATATCTCCTTTTTTTTAAAAAAAAAAACGTATATGAAAATCGAAAATATTAATGATTATAAGTCATTTTGAACATGATTGTGTAAATTTATAGCATATAATCAGTCTTGCAGTTTCTTTTCGGTAAGGCAGATATGTTTATGTTATTACCATTACAAATGAATTAAATATGCATCAATTATATTCTTTTTGTTTCTTTTTTTGTCCTAAAATGTGGCAAGAAACGTGGATATATCCAGTATATATTTAATCTATAATTGCTTAAAGCTTTAAACATTTTTCAAGTATATGTTTTGGTTTACATACTCTATATTTGCCTTTTAGATCTATAACAGTTCCAATCGTGTCAATAAATTAATTCTTGTTTCTTCCTTTTATCTATTAAAAATGAAAATCCATGTATTTTATTGTTATTTTAAAAAAAAACTACTCGCATTCTGAAATTTCATTTCATCCGTGTAAGTTGTTCCTAATCTATAATCATTTCTGACTTGAATTACTCATACGAATAACTTAAAAAAATATTTACCTTTAATTATAATGAATAAAGATTACAAAATGTTTTCAAAATATAAAAAAATATTGAAATTTGTAAAAAAATATCATTTTGAAGCTTGTTCTGACGTTTTCTTTAAGAAAATGTTCCAGAATTTCTCTAAACTCCGCCAATGCCATCATTTCTTTGGAGATCTATGCATATTTTATCTTACTACACGGAAATACTAACTTAAGTTGTCTGAACATTACGTCGTTAATTAATATTATCGATGCCTGCACGCGAGAAAATGAAAATTAATTATCATTATCCATTGACGTATTTTTTTATCATTTTAATTTTATAGAGGAAATAGACATAGTGAATTCATGCATGTAACTATCGTTTTGTGTGTCGGGTAGTATTTCTTCCAAAAGTTTGTGTCCAATACATTAAATGTATCCAATACATTAATTGTGTCCGATACATTACTTTGGCCAATACATTACTTTTGTCCAATACAATTTTTTTGTATAATACCTAACTCCAATACATTACTTTTGTCCAATACAGTTGTCCAATACATTACTTTAGTCCAATATATTTCTTTTTATAATACAATACATTACTTTTGTCCAATACATTACTTTTGTCCAATACATACTTTTGTACAAAACATTACTGTTGTTTCTTATATAAAATAAATTTAAATGATAAAAAGATGGTTCATGATTGTTTTTAAAGATTGACATTTAAGACGATCTTTTTTCTCAATCTTGTTATATGAGAGGATATAAAATTCAAAGTGGTTCATGCATTTCTACAATAATAAGAGTTGAATAACGGAAAAGTTCCTATATTGCAGGTACATATTATCAATCGAGTTATATCCACGTGCTTAAACTCACCGTTCACTTCGATTCTAGAGCACGAATTAGCACAGCTGGACAGAGTAGAGTTGACAGTCAACCAATATGTGAATGCATCCATAAACGCTTACAGCAACCCGTTGTCATGTGACAGATCAGCACCCATTACACATCATACGCCACTTCATAGCAGGACATTATGTCCCTGGGAATTTGTTAATGATATAGATCCAAACAGATTTCCGCCTGTTCTTACTATGGCAAAATGCAAATGTGCGCGTTGTTTTGATAATTATGCATGCAAGCCAGTGTTTTATTCTATACATGTACTTCAAAAACAATGCGTAAACGGATCAAATAGATGGGTCAGACGGACGCAACTGATTTCAGTAGCATGTACGTGTTCCCGCCCGTCATACACACACGTGGATAAGAAAAATCGGGAATGGCATACATTAATGATGGACTCCACCTTACACTATAACAACAAACCTTGATTTATCAACAATGATAATTGGTTGATTGTTTTCTCCAATAGTGATAACAGGTTGATTGTTTTATCAAATAATGATAATTGGTTGATCGTTTTATCCAATAGTGATAACTGGTTGATCGTTTTATCAAAAAGTGATAACTGGTTGATTGTTTTATCAAATAATGATAACTGGTTGATCGTTTTATCCAATAGTGATAACTGGTTGATTGTTTTATCAAATAATAATAACTGGTTGATCGTTTTATCAAATAGTGATAACTGGTTGTTATTTGTCCAATAGTGATAACTGATTGATTGTTTAATCAAATAATGATAGTTTATTGATTACTTTTCCAAAATATTATATATTAATGAATAGATAAGGATGTAATTAATAACAAGAATACTTTCGCTCTACCTACATTAGGTTATATATACATATATGTATATTGGTTAATTTTGTAATAATTGATTTGTATGATTGTTGATTTTCAAAATGTCTTCATTGAATTCTTTGTAAATTTCATGTTTATGTATAATTTAAAGTGAATGCCTCATATTTTCATGTCATACATGTATTGAGAGAAATAAAGATTATGCTATGCTATGTTGTGCTATGCTATGATAATTGATTAATTGTTTTATAAAATTATACATGTCAAGCTGATTGGATGTTTTAATGATTAATGGATTGATTAATTGATTGATTGATTGATTGATTGATTGATTGTTATATACAATAGGTCAAAGATTTGATAACATAAGACACATTCTGTTAAATTCAGTATCAAATATTATAGCTCCTTCATTACAGATCATCTTGTTCGGAACGGAATTCAAATCAATTAAAGCAAATTAGATTATATCTGCCGCAGTTCATAAATATATCAAACTAAGTAAGAGGTTTGAAACATGATTTATTGAAACATTATTTATTCATTATCACAGTAGTTTTTCTCATTAAATTTGTATTCTCCAGAACCAGTCAAAGCAAGTCAGTTCTTAATGTACCAAGATAACGTTACAATTATAACATATCTTACCATTTATTATGCCCCCACTTCAAAGAATAGGGGGTATATTGCTTTGCATTCGTCTGTCTGTCGGTCCGTCGGTCCGTAGACCAAATGGTTTCCGAGTGATAACTAAAGAACCCTTAGGCCTAGGAACTTCAAACTTGGTATGGTGATTGGTCATGACCAGTAGATGACCCCTATTGATTTTAGGGTCAAGGGGCAAAAGGTCAAGGTTACATTGACCTTGTAAGTAAAAACGGTTTCCGATCAATAACTAAAGAACCCTTTAGGCCTAGGAACTTCAAACTTGGTATGGTGATTGGTCATGACCAGTAGATGACCCCTATTGATTTTAGGGTCAAGGGGCAAAAGGTCAAGGTCACATTGACCTTGTAAGTAAAAACGGTTTCCGATCAATAACTAAAGAACCCTTTAGGCCTAGGAACTTCAAACTTGGTATGGTGATTGGTCATGACCAGTAGATGACCCCTATTGATTTTTGGGTCAAGGGGTCAAAGGTCAAGGTCACATTGACCTTGTAGGTAAAAACGGTTTTCGATCAATAACTTAAGAACGCTTAGGCCTAGGAACTTTAAACTTGGTATGGTGATTGGTCATGACCAGTAGATGACTCCTATTGATTTTGGGGTCAAGGGGTCAAAGGTCAAGGTCACATTGACCTTGAAGGTAAAAACGTTTCCCTATCAATAACTAAAGAACGCTTAGGCCTAGGAACTTCAAACTTGGTATGGTGATTGGTCATGACCAGTAGATGACCCCTATTGATTTTGGGGTCAAAGATCAAGGTAACATTGACCTTGTAAGTAAAAACGGTTACCGACCAATAACTAAAGAACACGTAGGCCTATGAACTTCAAAATTTATATGATGATTCGTCATGACCAGTAGATGACCCCTATTGATTTTGGGGTCAGGGGTCAGTGTCAAATTGACCTTGTACTTTAAGTTGGTTTCTGACCAATAACTCAACAAGTCAAGTTGCCTTGGTTGATATTTTTATATTAAACTAAAAATGCTTTTGGTATACACATTTGAAGGTCTTATGTAATATAACAACTTGTCATTTATGAGGCCTACATGATTCATAAAATTTATGCATATTTTATTTGGTAAGATTTGTAATAACTTAAATTGCTGCACACAACCTATGGGGTCACAATAATTGTTACCATGTGACTAGTCATGACCAGTAGATAACCCTTATTAATTTTGTGTTCACTGGGTCAGAAGTCATGCATAATAACCTGATCACATGACTAATTGGCTGCCCATAGGGGGCGTACATGTTTTACAAACATATCTTGTTATATATGTCTGAATATGTATGCATCCTTAAGGTTTTTTTTTCTAACATGTTATATGAATTCATACACATTGTCTTAGTAGATTGATGCGTCGGAGAAGAACTATATAAGATTAAATAGCTTTCGTTCTAATCCATTTTAACATTGTTAGATTGAATGAATGTATATTATGTACTGTGTATGATTATGAATAAAATATGTTTAAAAAACACTGGAAATAAGAATAATTTTGGGTTTTCACAGCTAATCCGGAGGTTCAAACAAACTTGTACAGTAACAGCTTCGAAAATAAGCCAACGGATTGACTTATCTATTGTGAGTGAAGATTTAACGGTATTGTAAATTTGTTAATTTGTTTGTACCGGGGAATACATAGATCCCTGACCTATCCAATTCTAATTATCAGATAAGTAGATACAATAAGGATTTCATGACAACATATTTGTTTACAAAAGAGCACATGTCAATGTTTGTGGTTAAATCTATTGTTATTCAAATGTAAGGCCAGAGTAGGGATCTATCAATAAGCTGTAAAAAACCACGTTTTTACAACTTTTCAACCCTTTATCATTGTATCATAGTTTGGAGACCTTTTTTATTGAAAATGTTTCAGAGTTGTATACCGTGTATACTCCATTTCCGCACTTTCTGTCGGGGATAAAAATGAAGCATGCTCATTGATTGGCTCATTTGTTCTGGTGTTTACTTAATGTGACAACAGAGAAAGGGATAACGATAACAAAATAAAGTCATATTTAGATGATCATACTGGTAACTTTTTCTGAGGTTTCAAATTGTGACGACAGGGAACGGGTTTTTACTTTTGCCTATGATACAAAATAAAAACAAAATCAAAACACTCGGCAATATGATTTTTACTTGGGGGGGTGGGGGGTGGGACGCCCGTCGCCTCTCTCTCTCTCTCTCTCTCTCTCTCTCTCTCTCTCTCTCTCTCTCTCTCTCTCTCTCCCTCTAGCTAACTTCAGGCGTCAAGTAAGGACTATACACCCAGACCCGACATTTGAGGACACTCGTTTCCAAAGGCATTACGCACAACTCTCATGCTGATTTTCAAACCTCATCACCTCCCCTTGACCATCACGAACCGTTTTTGGCGTTTTCATTGACACGTGAGAGTACTTTTAGTGAGGACTGCTTAGTGTCCCTGTAACATTAGAGAGAAAATCGGTCTGTCCTCAAAGGAAGTTATCGCATTATATTAAGTGAGAGACACCAAAGTGAGCACACGTGTCCTTACAATGAGAGGAGAGTTAATTTCTTTTTTGTCGGGACAACGTGTCCTTGGAACAAAGGAGAGAAAACTTTTTGTCCTCAGTAAATTATCGCATTGTACTAGAGTCTCAAGTTGACACACGTCCTTACACAGACTGGAGAGCATCTTTCTCTTTTGTCGGGACGTCGAAAATATATTATTTATTTATATATGCCATCGATAAATAATCGATTATCTCATGCCTTTTTGTGTGATATTAAATGTTGACAGTATATACGTTTTTTATATATACATATTTGATGGTTATAATATCTATTTCTTCCGGTTGGTCAATACCTATGTTAAATGTTTAGTTGATAACAGCCGTGCTACGTACTACAATTTGTACGGACATAAAAATGATGTGTTAGATACTGAATGTTCTGTTGGGCTTGTAGACTACATTTGATTTGAAATTATAGAAATGAAAAATATACATTTTTAATATTTTTCACATATAAATAATAAATAAAGATCCACTGCCATATCACTTTCAGAAAAGCCGGGATCGTATTAGATATATAGAGATGCCGGAAATTGACAGTGCCAAATCACATTCAGAAAAAGTCTAGAATTTATTAGATATTCAGTGATCTCGGGAACTGACCACTGTCATATAACATTCAGAAAATTCTGGATTTAATTAGATATATAGAGATCCCGGGAATTGACCACTGTCATATAACATTCAGAAAAGTCTGGATTGTATTAGAGATCCCGGGAATTTACTACTACCATATCACATTCAGAAAAGTCTGTATTTTATCAGGTATATCTATAAAGAACCCGGGAATTGGTCACTGCCATATCACATTCAGAAAAGCCGGGATCGTATAAGATATATAGAGATCCCGGAAATAAAGCACTGCCATATCACATTCAGAAAAGCCGGGATCGTATTAGATATAATTATAGACTCGAGAATTGACCACTGCCATATCACATTCAGAAAATCCGGAATCGTATTAAATATACATAAATAGAGATTCCGGGAAATGACCACTGCCATGACACATTCAGAAATGACGGGATGGTATATGCGTATTAGATATACAGAGATCCCGGGAATTGACCACTGCCATACTTTATTCAGGAAAGCAAGCCGGGATCGTATTAGATATACATGTATAGTGCTTGGTAAATGACCACTGCCATATCACATTCAGAAAAGCCGGGATCGTATTACATATATAGAGATCCCGGTAATTGACCACTGCCATATCACATTCAGAAAAGCCGGGATCGTATTACATATATAGAGATCCCGGTAATTGACCACTGCCATATCACATTCAGAAAAGCCGGGATCGTATTACATAAATAGAGATCCCGGGAATTGACTACTACCATATCACATTCAGAAAAGCCGGAATTTATTACATACATGTATAAAGGGATCCCGGGAATTGACCACTGCCATATCACATTCAGTAAAGCCGGGATCGTATGTTAGATATATAGAGATCCCGGGAATTGACCACTGCCGTTTCATATCCAGAAAAGTCAATACCGTATATTAACATATTTGAGAGGTCCCAGGAATTGACAGTCTGCCTTATACGTCAAATTTATTAAGGTGTATAATCAGTTATGTTAAGAATATGGCAGAAGTAATTTATTTTAAACGAACACATATATTAATAAACACATGTTTTAGCATATAAAGTTGCATCCCTCAAGAAAAACCAAAATATGTCAACAAAAAACTTGCTTCCGAGGGATCACTTTGTGTCCAACAACAGGTGTCAAGTGTTGTGTGGCAGCTGAAAAAAGTTGCCCTTATACTTCACTTCAGTGTTGTTATATTTTTCTGGTCCTTCGGGATCATTGATGCCTTCACTATTAAGTGTTGAGAATTGAACCGCTCAAGCAAGTGCTAGGGGGGACGAGGGCTGTTGCACTATTTCATTATCCCTCATGTTACAAACCGACTCAATCAAACCGAGTCTGCAATTTTCATATAATTTTGTTGTGATTTATGATTCCGAGGGACAATTTGTTTTCAGATTTTGAGTAATTGTACATGTATTAAGATTGAAAGAAAAATAAAAAGATTCAATTCACATGTTATTTGCGATAAGTATTTTCAAATATCCATTTTAGCATAATAAATTATTACTGCAATAAATATTTAATCAAGTTTAATTTTTTTAATTTGTATTTTATTTTTCATTTGCTATGATTGTTTTGATAATCTTGCACATCTAAATTTTCATCAAGTTAAGCTCTGAAAATCCGTGAACATGAGTTACTCTTTTCAATGTTAAACTGAAAAATTCTTTATAGTGTGTTCATGTATGCGTGGCGCATGTGTGTGATGAAAGTCGGTATCGTATTAAACATTTTCTACCATATTGATAGTATTAAAACATAGGGAATTTACCAGTTCAAGAAAAACTTTGAATTTCCTACTTCGATATAGATCTTTTTTGTGATTTCCACTAGTTTTCCACTAGTTTTGTCAAACATAATTATGCAGAATGGTAAAGTTCGTGTTATATTTTACTCTTAAAGGAACTCCAATGAGGTCCAAAGCATAAAAAAACACAACACTTGAATTTGTACATAGATCGAGTGAGACATGTTAAAACAGAAAGATAAAAAAAATAAGAATACACTCGGTCATAAATGGCTGTTTTTTTTGTGGTATTCGTAGCCAAATTTGTGTGAAAAGCGTTGCAATACTGAAAAACCGAGGGAGCAGGTGATCTGAAATTTTGCAAAAAAATGGTCAAAATTTACATCAATTGGAATATAAATCTAGAATAATTATTTCAAGTCCCGTCATGTTAGAAAACCTCAGCGGAGTCCCTTTAATCAAAGATTTTCAATATACGGGTTCATCACATAAACCGCGACGCAGGAGTGTAATAAAGCCATTTTATAAAAATGATATTACACTAGTGTAATAACACTTTGACGTGACGTCATTTGCGCTTTATAATACTGCACGTTTTAACGTCGCTTTTCATTTGATAATCGTGACATTTATATATTTTAATATACACGACTGCTGTCGATTCATGAAGAACTCTTACTTTTTTCTCTAAAACATGATGCTTGCTGTATTATAAATTTGTTATAAAGATTGTTGACAGGTTATATGGCCGTATATAAACGGCTGTTTGCAATATAACTTTCGCCTAGCGGCTCGGGTTATATTTACAAATAGCCGTTTATATAGGGTCATATAACCTGTCTTCATAACTAATAATGTTAAAGCGCGTTAATGTTAAGAGTTACACTTTAGGCGCGCCAATGAAAAATGACTCTTTTTAACAGTTTACCCTTCTTATTTTATATATGTGATAAATAGAATATTATTTTCGTGTAGATTCAAACCTAAATTTATTGAACTCGTTGAATAAAACAATATTATGCTCGCCATATTATGGTTTTATTCAACTCGTTCAATAAATTTAGTATTGAATCTACACTCATTCAATATCCTCTATATATTCTACATTCATTTACTAAATTACAACAATATTAAAAAGCAGAAAACCATTTATCGTATTTATCATAAAGACGTATATCCCAATTAAGAGATCCCGGGAAATCGCATTAAGAAAAGTCGGGATCTTATAAGATATATAGAGATCCCGGGAATCACTGCCATATCGCAGCCAGAAAAACCAGGAACTTAACATTTATATAGCAAAATCCCTACTTAAGACCACCCCGGATTTAAGACCACCCTCTTTTAAGACCATTATTTAAAAGTACGGAATTTTCTGTTCGTTATGTTAATATACTTCAATCTTAGTTTAAATCAATAAAGCCGTCAATACATACGATATAATAAAAAGTTAACGTTAATTTCCTTTCATTTCGACAAATATCAACACAAATTTACTTTATTAGTTTGTCCTATATATTTCATACGATCTCGTGATTTTCCCCCACCCCATTTGACTCTAGTTAGAATCAGTATGAACTATCCGTCACCACATTGACTTGTTGAACATACCCACAAATATATGTTACTTTTAGCTTCAATGTCAAATTCAACATTCTCCATTCATTGTTGTAGATCTACAGTTATTTTTTCCTTTTTGGCAGAGATTCATAAAATTAACGGGAATTAAATTTATTGGTTGACGAACTGAATCTAATATTTCCTCTACTTAATTATGTTCATCAGTATAAGCAGCTTATGGCACAAATTCAAAGTTTCCGTTTGCAAGGTTACATGGCTTTGCTTGGCAGCTAGCTTCATTTCAGCTACATTGGTACATCATGTACATAGGTTGCCCATCTTGTAAAATATGAAATACTTTTACCGTCTAGTTTTTATTATATTACACTTTGAAAATATCAGGTACCATATTTATAACTAGATTTAGCATAATTTAGCCAATAAATACCTATATAAATTAAAAAATCAAAATTAAACACTTTTTTCTTTCCAAATTGGACATGAGAGATACATAAATAATGTTAAAAGAAAAAAAGAAAGAAAAAAAAGTTGACCCTTCTGGGGATTGAACCCATGGCCCTCATTTTCAATGTAGTTTACAGTAGTTCTAGCCTATTTGAATACTCTTCAAAGCGGAGGTAATGCATTAGGGTGCTAATACCTTAAGTTCTTTTTTATCACAAGCTAGATAAAATGGAGATGATACTTTCCAAGTTAAATCCCTTTCGAAGGATGTCACTTGCTATAATAGCATGCACAACCATACATTGTAAATTGGAGAGCAGGACAAAGCAACAAGAAGACAATGGTTATACAATTCAAGCTTTATTTGAATACAAGTCATTCTAATATGTTATGCAATCATGCTTTGACAATATATACTTTTTTGTATATAAAATTAAACAAAAAGGCCTATGTAGACATTGCATGTACAAAGATTTAGATCCCCATAAAGTATTAAAAAAGGAGGTGATAATGTTTTAGTAGAATTTGAAATACTATTAATTTACTTCTAAATAAGTTATTTTTAATGCAAAAATTTAAAAAAATTATACAATAGGCCTAATATTTATGTTTTTCCTTGTTTTAATTGAAATAAATGCTTAGTAAACATAAATGAGTCTTACAGATCAGATGTTTAAGTTTTAACAAAACTGTTACATGGCCAAAATCTGATTATATACTCTAAAGGTAACTACAAAATCCAAATAATGGTATGTAACTTAAAAAAGGAGCAGTCAACAGGACTGAATGCTTAAGTTTTTATTGCTCGCCTATAAACAAAACTTTGGCAGAGACCAAAAACCTAACAAAGGTCTATGAAAACTTAAAGATATACTATGCTCATCTTTGAGTAAAATATTTTGATCAAAGAAATTTATTTAAACCTATGAAATTCTTACTGAGTATGTCTAATTTGAATAAAAAATGAAAACAACTATGCATTGGAAGTCACATGGTCTATTATAGGACAAGTAAAATTGGTCTTTTCTTAAAAAAACTGCCAGTTTTTTTAACGACACTATATATTCATATTGTGACGACCTATAGTTTGTAGAGTTTTAAACATGACATATAAACTTTATGTAAAGTCAAAACATGTTTATTTCATTTTTACAAAGAGACTATGTAGCAATTATCAATATTTTCTGATATCAAATTTGAGCATAGTATATCTTTAAATTCCTAATGGGGTCACCTTCTCTTGTCAACAGATTGGGTAATGATTTAAACAATCATTCAAAGTTAAAAGACATTAAGTACATTTTCTAATAAAAAAAGACAATAGATGGACAATAATGATGGTCAACAAGTATGGCAAGTTTCAAAACCATAGTTTTAATACTTTGTCACAAAAAAACTTTTTCTAAGATGTGACTCAATGGCATATAATAGGGATAGCAGGAAAGCTCTTCTTTTTCATTGAAAAGGCTAGCTTAAATCAAATACATGATCGTTTCTTTTTAACATAGCATAAGGTACTTTTTATTACACTTGTTTTATTAACCAACAACAAATGACAATGGCAAAATTATTATTCAATCTAAATATAAAATTTCATCACAGTAAATTGCAAAATCAGCAAGATTCCTTTTGCCGAAAACATATACATCATGACTGTTTTTTGCCAAAAACATATACACATGTACATCATGTTTGGAACAGCAGTATGACTAGTTGAGAAAAGACTCACATACATACAAAAACAATCAAACAAAGATTATTTGTCTACTTATCAATTTTTTGGAAAAAATAATATTCCTTTTCTTACTTTTTATTTAAGTATCATGTAAGAAACAAGCAAACCCTAGAAATGTGTCTGAGACACAGATGCCCTTCCTATATATGTTAGAACATCGAAACATCTGACATGACAGAATTGTTGTGCCACAAATGACCTTTTCAAGTAAGAGTACAGATGGATGTTGATAAAACATATCTTTAATATTAAAAAATCCTTAATTTCAATGTGACAGAGCACAAATTATCAAATTGCTGACCTTTGACCTCTAAACATGACCTTGACCTAAGACTCTTGATCTTGTGCATGACACACCATCTCATCCTGGTAAACATGTTGTGCCAAATTCACAGTTTTCCTTCGCAGACTTAAATGGGCCAAACAAGATTAAAAAATTGCTGACATTTGACCTCTTAGTGTTATCTTGAAAGGTCAATATAACACTTAGATTTCAAATGTCTGTAGTTAGCTAAGTGTCTAGGTCATGCACATGACACATCATCCAAATCCCTTGATGTAAGACAGTTATGGACTGGACAAGATTTTCTAACTGCTGACTTTTGACCTTTGTGACCTTGAATCTAGGGGTCTACGTCATGCGCTTGACACATATCGTCCTATCATGCTCAACATTTGTGACAAAACGTTTAAAATTCCCTTGATGCATGACAGAGTTATGGGCCTGACAAGATTTTCTAACAATAGTTCACACAGGGACAGACAGACAACGGTAACAATTATATGCCCCTTGCCATTATCTTGGGGCCATAAAAACATTCTTTTCAGTTGAGGACATTAAGTCAGAACATATTATATAACATTCTTTACCAAGATATCTTTAAAAGGTATTGCATCTTATAAAGTTATATTTTAACAAACCACTTACAAACCATCCTGATGTTCTATTCTTCTCTTGATTTACTTGTTAAAATTATATTTTGTACAACTCATGAGAATATGACACGGCATTCTTAGAACACATATGACAATACTTAAGGTCTCAAACAATTATTATTAAATTCTGTGTTTATCATAATTTGTTACGATATCTAAGTAATGAGACACACTTAAACTTATTTCTGCATTTACAATAATAATGTCATGAAGTACATCAGTATGGTGTAGACTAGATGGACATATTGATCATAGATACATTGTTAAACTAAAGTGATCAAATAATGATTAAGCACTTGTTGATTTTGATACAATACTTCCCTCTAGAGTTAGCCAATATTAATAATTTGATACTTTTTATCCTCAGCTATTATAAACCCGTATTTAATGTCTAATGTACACCCATGGAAATGATGCCAGAGCTGTACTCCTTTATAGACATAAAGTCAAATCTGCTTCTACAGGTGGTTTTCCAGATTTCAAAAACGTTTCATCAATAGGAGCTTTTCTTCGGCAGACCTTTTTCTCCTTTTCTCTGCAAAATTTAAGACACAATTACCGTACAATTCAGGACAAGTTAAACAGTTATGAAAATATTTTTTTCTTTTTGTCACACTGGTAGTGTAGTTATTTGTTGTTTTGAGATCATAATGTATGTACCTTATATTCACAGAAAAAAATTGCATTCGCAAATATTTTCAATTAGGGCAACTTCTTGCAATAAACTGACAGAGGGAATGATGTCTCCTATGAAACCGCCCCAGTTTTTGTTAAGCATGGATATAAAGAAGATAGCATATTAAAAATTTAACTTGGCTTCAAAAAAGTTTCAAACTCCAAAACGGTTGCAAAACTACAAAAATTTATCGGATATAACCTAGAAATTGAGAGCTAATTAATTCTATCAATTAAAAATCTACAAAACAACGTGAATCATGTCTCTTTCAAAGATAATTTGCTAGCTGTATGAGGAAAAAACATTATCTATCATCACTTTCAAGAAACTAAGTGAGGACAAAACCCTCTCTAATTTTAATGAAATTTGCGAGGACAAAGCAGATATCTATAAAAACAAGTCAGTTATATATACATAAACATGACACACTGTTCGATCTTGACCCTTTTCAATACATAGCCAGTACATAACATTTTTGCAGTATGTAAAATATTTCATTAAAATAGGCAATCTAAATACAGATTGACATTTTAATGTTCTTCATCTTGGCAGACTTAGGTCACCTTTCAAACTTTGTTTGCAGTATTTTGGAAGTGTATTGTAGATAAAAGGGCATATGCTTTTAAGTTTTTTGGTAATGCATAACAGATAAATATAATGGAGTAAAGGACTAGAAAGTACATGTATAACAATTAGGTAGAGCTGTCATTGATTCAGTGCCAAGCATATTGATGATATACATGCATTGCTATTTGATGACAAATATCAATGATAAACTGATATTTCTATAATTTAATCTATAATCAGATTACATACCTAATTTTTAAACAATTTCAGTAAGATACATACAATTATGATGTGTCTTGTTAATAAATACCCATTGTTTGATATTTTTGTCATCACTGCTATGAAATATTCCATTACTAATTACTGCAAAATTTAGTCAATTAAACATGCTTCTTTTTATGTTTGTGTGAATTTTCATAATTCTTAACATTTATTGTTTGATTTTATTAACCTGTCAATTCCATACTGATTATACGGTCATTCATGCACAGAATATATTAATATCCAAAAATATAGATATAGAATATAGCGAAATAGGGTAAACTACGGGTATAATATATCTAAATGCCATACGTGTTGTAAGATCGAAACAGCGTAAGTCCAGTTTTCTTTTCTTATTCATAACTATTTTCAACATTTTTGAAGTTATGGTTGTTCTTTCTGTTTTAATATGCTTTGCATATTTTTTTGGCAAATATTTTACTAAATATATAAAGAATTAATATTCAAAATTCATTTGGATTAAAATCAATAAATGTCATTTCAGTGCAGTAAAATGCAATACAAAATGTGACAATTCAGTGTTTCTTAGTTGTTTCATATCCGTGTAGACAATTTTGCAAACGCTTGACAATTTTCATTAAAATATACTTAAATAGAAAGAAAGAATAAGCCTAAAAAGAATTTAAAAGAATGTATCGAACTTCGGACCTCTAATACATTATGTAATCACTTAACCGACTGTTCTATTGCGGATGTTTCGAGAACCTACATTAAGCTAGTGGGAGTTTTCAAAATGTTAGTTATATACTCCATATTTAATTCTCGTAAAATGAACGGACAAACCCGAAGTGGGATCAAATATTTAAATGAGTGCTTTAATGTATTCATAATTGACAGGTCAATAAAATCAGACTATAATTAATCAGTTAATTGATTTTTTTTTCAATCGTGTATTGATTATAGAAATGTCAGATTAACAGAAAAATATCAACAATACAGCTATGTCGTTTTTATCGACGACAGCTCTTCAAGCAGGATATAAACAACATTCAAATACAGTTTTGGTCAGACAGTCAAGATATCTCCAAACAAGCAATATTTCATATATTATAATGTGTACATTATGTAGCTAGTTCTCAAAAAAAAACACACAAGAACAGGAAAATGTGCTAGAAACAATCATCATAGACAAGTGACATATAATTATATTGACATTTATCCTGCTGATTTATTATACCTTGAAAGATCACTCATATAAAGTTAGAATTTTATGTCATGTCAAGTAAAATAATTAACATGCAAAGTGACTGTTCAAGTTCATTTCAAAAATAAGTTACCTTTTTGAAGTTCAAATGCCCTTCCTCTTGCTACAAACATATCATTGTCCTGTAGGCTTTTCACATGTCGTGTCTGTAAATCAACAAAAAGTATCTGTAAAGAATAAAATGTAGACAAATTATTTTGAAACATTAAAATCTAATAAGGATTTCAAAAGAGCTAAACATGTAATTCTTTAAAATTAGGCAATGCCTCTAGATATTAAATTGTAAGACAATGATAAATCTATCACAGGTATTTGTGGTCAGGAATTCATTACGATTCTAACAGGCTGAGATGAATTTATTTTTTTATTTGATTGCATTTTACGTCACAACAACACAGTAAAGGTCTTATTGCCATGTTTTAGCATTATTGGTGGAGGAAGACCTCAAGTGCACTTGACTGAGATGGACAAAACTTAAGTCATATACTCTTTCATACATACATACATACATACATACATACATACATGTCATTACAAAAAGACTGGAAAAAAGACAGTCTATTGAGGACCCACCCCCACTCCGGTGTGTCTAACCTAATGGGGACATTCTGAAAAATGCATCCAATTAAGGACACGGGTCAAAACACATTCTTCTGTGGACGTTGTTAAGTGATAAGTGAACTGGCAAGCTATTGAGGACATAATAACTTCATTATAGGAAAACGTCTCGGGATGTAGAAAATCTAAGGTTTTGAAAAAGAGAACATTGATACTTAATTATGAGGTAATTTTTTGTATATGTGGGTTATAAGGGAATGCGCAGCAAGGCAAGGCGACTTGGCCTGGCGAGAATATGATGAGCAATTTCGTTTGAGGCAAGCATTGAAACCCTCATCGTGGGCACGTATTAATAATGACCTATGGTGGAGATGTGTCCAAACTAGGCCGAATTCTCCTTTCCCAGTTGACAATACACGAGCACCTCGTGCTCCATCATGTAATCAATTCAATGAGGGCAGGTGTAATTGGCCAATGTGTAAATTCCCTCACATATGCTCGAAGTGTAGCGCTTTTCACGCCGCTGTGAATTGTCCAGGTTCTATGCAACGTCAAGAATTCTCTGGTAATTATACTAACAATTTTCGGGGAAGGAATTTCCGATTCTCAAAATTCAGAGGGCGAAATGTTTCCCGTGGTAATGCCAGGGGTTCATTCAAAAAATGAAAATATCAAAGATGCGGAAAATCTAGATTTAATAAATCTAGCGTTTACCCCGATAAATTTGAGTGCTCTTCGCCGTTTGGTAACGGGATATAAGCATAATGATGCTAAAGTTTTATTGAACGGTTTTCTTGCATTATCAGGGCCGAGATTAGGCAGGGAATGTAAAAATTTACGCTCGGCTTTATCAAATCCTAATGTAGTACAAGCCAAAATTGATAAAGAAATAAACGCCCGTCGTATGGCCGGGCCTTTTGTAGATAAACCAATGCCAAATTTAATCGTTTCACCTATAGGCTTAGTTTCGAAGAAAATAAAAGGGGAGTTCAGACTTATACACCATCTTTCTTTCCCAGAAGTTGAATCAGTTAATGATTATATAGACAAAAACATTTGATCCGTGTCATATACGAATTTTGATGAAGCAGTGTCAATGATTCAAAATCTAGGAAGGCACTGCTACTTGTTTAAAATGGATCTTAAAAATGCTTTTCGATTGCTACCAATAAGGCCCGAAGATTTTGAAGTATTAGGATTGAAATTCAAAAAATTGTACTACATAGATAAAGCATTACCTTTCGGGGCATCTGTTAGTTGCAAGACGTTCGAAAAGTTTTCAACTTTTTTGGAGTATGTCGTTAAGCAGAGGTTAACGTCTGGTGGGTTAATTCATTATCTTGATGATTTTCTTGGCGCAGATAGGTCATTTACATTATGTCGATCCGCTATGGACATATTCAAAACTTGTATGGATGATTTAAACGTCCCCCTAGCAGACGAAAAAAATATGGTTTTCTTGGGTATCGAACTTGATACGGATAAAATGCAGGTACGAATAACGGAAGTAATAACAAAAGTTAGGGAGAATTTAAACAAGAAAAAAGCGTCGTTACGCGAAATACAGTCCCTAATTGGTTCTTTAAACTTTTGCTGCCGTGCTATACCTGCCGGAAGACCTTTTTGCCTGAGGTTATAAAGAAATTCTCTAGTTAGCTCAAACTCAGATCTTTGACATTTGATTGATCAGAAACTGCCACAGAATGTACACTGACCAATGAAAACCCCCGAGATTTGATACAGATTTTAGAGAAAAATTAGATGACTTTGAGACCAAGTTTTTGGACCAACAACCACTGCTTTGAAGGGTTGCATAATGAAAACATACAATGCAATGGGAATTGCTTTGTTGTTGTTTAACTGTCAAGTTTAGTCAGAGCTATTATATATCATCCTGGTTCTGATTTAATTTCATTGGATTTTAAGTAATATCAAAATTGTAAAAGTCAAACAACCGCTTTCCATCTTTACTGGTGGAGGGAGACCAAGTTGCCACCCAAGTAGAACCACCCACTTTCTTTAAGCTACCCGGTTAGCTTCCTCACATGAAATCCAAGCACAGAGGGGCGAGTGATTTGAAATCCGTGACTGTAACCTGGCGAGTATGTGTAATGGCTTTGCCCTGCTTTGAATATTTATTTGGATGAGTTTATATTGGACTAACACAGTCTAGGTCATATGGCGACTTAAGCTTTACTGGTGGAGGAAGACCTAGGGTGCCCTTCCATGCATTATTTCAGACACAAACGGGCACCTGAGTACAACCATGGCGTTCCGTAAGCTAGCTGGATAGCTTCCTCACATGAAAGAATCCAAATTCCCCAGCAGAATTTGAACCCCACATAGAATAGGGGCAAGTGATTTGAAATCGACAACCTTAATCACTCAGCCATGGACACCTTTATTTTGAACAGTTCCCATTCAAAATTAATTTTAATATTTGAGCTGCCACCAGATGGCTGACTGGCATTGCCCTATACTGCTGGCAAAGATTAATCACTTTCGGTTTCGTGTAGGTTATGTATGTTTGACGAGGACAACAAACAATCAAACTTGCAAACTGATTGTTGGGATATTGTATTCAATATACATATAGTGAAATACTGACCAAGGCAACTATATCTTGCATTCTGTATTTACAGTAAATAAATAACAATAACCAGTTTTTTTTATTTTAACACATCATTTATTGAAACACATGGCCATTACCTTACAATTCATAAATAGCCCATTCTTACATCTAATCTACTCTCACACATACATAATAACATAACTACACTTCACTACATTAACTTTCTCATAACACAGTAACATAGCTAATAACATAAATATCTAAAATTCAAAACATTTTTTCAGAAGCTTTATACTATTCATTAAAACAAACATTAAAACTACAGTCTTCATGTAACAAGCAATCTGATATTGAATAAAAACTAAAATTTTGAATATACATATACAGTGTATAACAAAAAGTTCATTAAAATACAAGCAATTATCATAGTATTGCAAGCAATCCATAAGTCCCCTACCGGTAAGAGCCCAATCAACATTCTGAAGGGCCATTGGCCATTCACTTAGGTTCCTATTTTAAGTAAATTTGTTGAAAAAGTTCTTTAAAAGTGATCACAGGACACAGTTTTTATGTACAGACAGACGGACTGAAGGACACTCTAAAGTTATTTTTTAACCATCCCTGTTATCAAAATATAAAATTTTTAAAATCCTATCATGATTGAAGAAGTTGGAGTAAAAATTACCAATTTCTCAAAAGAAAGTCTAAGTTCAAAAGGGGCATAATTCTGGAAAAAGTCTTGCTAGAGTATTGAACACTCACAAATGTTGAGTGATAATAAGAAATATTTATATGAAGTTTGAAGTAGATACATTCAGAAAAAGAAGTTATTAAAAAAAAACAATGTTTTTTTTCATGAAAATTTTAGGTTCAAGGGAGGTAATTCTGATAAATTTTGTGCTAGAGTTGTAAACCTTGTCACATATGATGTGGTTGATGACAAGCTACTAATATTTAAAGTTTGAAGAAAATACCTTAAGAAATAAAGAACTTATAGTGAAAAAACTTAAAAACTAGAATCAGAAATCTTGAAATTCAGTCTATTTGTTGCCATAGCAACCAGAATTTTCAACATAGGAAGAAAAGAAAAAGACGTGCATAATTTCCATACTGTCATCTATCCATATGTCAAGTTTCATAAACATATTTTCAGTACTTTTTGCGTTATCACTGGATCCAGGTTATGTGTAAAATTTGCCATATTTTCAGTCTATTTGTTGCCATAGCAACCAGAATTTTCAACATAAGAAGAAAAAAAAAGACGTGCATAATCTCCATACTGCCATCTATCCATATATCAAGTTTCATTAAAATATTTTCAGTACTTTTTGCGTTATCGCGGGATCCAGTTTTGTGGACGGACTGACGGACGGACGGACAGACAGATGGACAGACGGAGGGTAAACCTAAAATCCCCTCCGATAAACCGGTAGGGGACTAAAAATATCTATGTATGTTTTGTGGAGTTTCAATTCATAGTTGGCTAGTTACAAATTAAATGAGCAAAAACATACATATAAATAAATAAAAATAAACTTGAGGAATATATCAAAAATAATAAAAACCTCTCAACAAAATTCTTTGCACTTGATTTATTTAAAAAAAATTCAATTAAAGAAAGTTAATAAATACAAGAGGGCAATGATGGCCCTGAAGTTGCTCACCTGTATATAGGCCCCCGTAGCGGGGCCAGTTTAAACCCCAGGGCTTTTATTTAAACAAACTTTGTAGACACCCATTAGAAGATGTTTCATGCTAAGGTCTAGCTGGTCAAGTTTTTTCTTTACACATAAAGTTAAAAACAATGACACACCTGGGGCAGGGCCAGTTTGGACCCCAGGGCTTTTATTTGAACAATCTTTGTAGACACTTACTAGAAAATGTTTCATGCTTAATATCTGACCTCTAGCTATTCTGATTTTTCGAAGAAGATTTGTGAGTTTTTGCTTTACACATATAAGGAAAATCAATGACATGGGGCGGGGCCAAGTTTGGATGAAATTGGCTTAGTGGTTTATGAGGAGACGTCATTTAAAGTTTACGGACGCCCGACGCCGGACGAAAAGCAATCACAAAAGCTCACCCTGTCACTTTGTGACAGGTGAGCTAACAACAACAACAAAGTTTCAACTGAACATTATGGTGTACTTTGAATGTCTCGATTACATAGTATCCACTTCGATGTTTCATATACAAACCAATATTACTTCAAACAAGATAATTCAAAAGGTTATTTTCTCTTGAATTGAATATATTATCTTTAAAAACTTGAAAACTAATTTAGCATTGTTTTCATTAAGCACTACATTTAAGTTTCAAATCTTGATTGTTCAGCCTTGATTTTAACTTCTATACAAGCAATTTCCTTGAATTTGTATCCCCCCGCCAAAACTGGTTATTACTAACACAACAACTGGAGACATAAGGCTTTATTTATATATTTATCAAGGTATAAACAGTAATATTCTTTGATATGATAACAAGAACTGTCGAAGGACAGTATTGGCTCGACTATTCAAAAAGTTGTCACAAGGGTGTTTTATGAAGTATAATAATGCTAATTACCTATGAATACATAAAATTGACCAAAAAGGTACAAAGGCTTGTTATTAAAATGTTTTATCAAGTAAATCACTGCTTTATTATGAATGCATAAAAATATCCCAAAAACGGCACAAACTATTTATGGAGATAACCTCTACAAGCAAACTTTACCATGAATTTCTAAGTTGATAAAGGGGCGAAAAATCAGCCTAAATGCAAGATAGAATTATGGATCTTGGTCAGTGACATACAATTAGGATTCTAAGTTTTAAATAAATATCTTTAATACTAGTAGTTATTGAGATATGTAAAACTTGCATGTAAACATTAACCAAGAGACTAAGTAGAAAAGGGGAGATCAATCAGCCTAAATGCGAGTAGAGTAATGGAACTTGGTCAGTGACATACAATTATGACTCTCCAATTATGACCATAAGTACATGTGTAAAGTTTCAAGTGATTATCTTTGAAGACCTTTAACCTTTAACCAAAATTTCTAAGTTTCAAAGGGGCAAATAATTCTGCAAATATTGCAGTCAGAGTTATGCGATTTTGCATACTCATGTACATTGTTACTATAAAAAAGTATTGTAAATTTCAATTGAATATCTCAAGCAATAATTGAGATATTTGACTTTACAAAAAACTTTAACCAAAATTTCTAAGTTAAAAAGGGGCATAATTCTGTCAAAATTGTAGGCAGAGTTATCCAACTTGTCAATCTGATGTACATTGTTACTATAAATAAGTATTGCAAGTTTCAATTGAATATCTCAAGCAATAATTGAGATATTTGAATTTACAAAAAACTTTAACCAATGAGACGCCGGGACTACTACAATAGCTCTCATGTTGTCTCGAGTAGTCGCTAAAAATTCAGAGCAATAACAGAGGCCATAACTCTGTGTTAAATAGTATTATCTGGACATGCGAATGAGATGCAAATTGCCTTTTTTTATTAATAGTTCCTATAAAGTTTAATAAATTTCCAGGCAGTAGTTGCTGAGAAACAGTGCAGAAACGATTATTGATCTAAAAATGATCTTTATGCATACTGCATACTTATCATGGTTCAATGTGATGATTATGCGTATCTCTTGGTATTGATGATTCCCATAAAGTTTCGTTGAATTCCAGTCAGTAATTGCAGAAACCTAGCATGGAAAAGAAATCTGGACGGACAACGCCAAAACATTATCCTCCTGATTCCATTTATTTAATGAAACCACTAATGAATGTCAAGAAATTGTGGAAAAATAAAATCACAGTAAAGTTACATTCAAATAAGTCATCTTGTGTGAATATGACATTGCCTCTTCAAAACAATTAATATGATAAACTTCATGGTCAAATTTGTTTTACTACAATGAAGAATAATTTAGACTTAAAATCTAGGCTGCATAACTTTTTTGAAAATGTGTTTGAATATTGGGATTTATACTATTGTAGATATGTTTTCATAGCATTCACATCCCTTTCGATGGCTAAAATGACTACAAATTGCTTGTTTGGGATATTGATAACAATATAAGTACAACAACAAGAAAAATACCTGGAAAAAAATTAATGTACAAAATTGATATTGCTTTCCTCCAGACAACTTTCTAGCCACTTAATGCAAGTTCTGTCAAAAATATCATTCTTTTCAAATAATCAAGATCTTGAAGTACATGTATTCTGTGATAATGACATTAATCCTCATACATTGTCATATCCTAGTTTTTCCTAGATGACCCACTAGAATATATCCAGATAATTAACATTCTTGCCAATCAGTGACTAAGTTGTTACCTTTCGTGGTCTATGCACCCTCTATTTGTAACATTACATAACCAACAGATTAAAGTATGTAACAGCATAGAACAAAAAAACCAAAAAAAAACAACAAATTCATTACACCTTTATAAATCAACTCCTGCTTCTCATTACAAATTCATTTTCCAGATTAAAGATTCCATTACAAACAAAACTCGAGTATTAACATGATTAAAATATATGATCAGGGTTGCCAGCACTTGGGTGAAATAAAATTCCCTGACTTTTCCCTGACTTTTCACTGACCAATTCATGTTTTTCACTGACCAAAATCGTTAAACACATAAACGGCCTCCTGACCTCCCCTATAGCCGTCCAATCCTCTCATTATATTTTTGCATGTAAACTTGTATTTATTTTCCAAAATATAAAACATTTACATCAAAGTAATGATTCAAACATTGTGTTCTACTATTCTTAACTATTTGTATTCAAACACAGTGTGACTTTTGGTCAGTGAAACATGTGAAACATATGACATGAAAATCAGAAGAATCATAATATAAGCATCTGTATTAGAAATCACATAAGTCACTCTTTCCTTCCTAATAGTAACACATAAAACACCGAGACTATAAGAGTAATACTTGTATGACAAAACCTAAAATTCAAACATATCTAAACTATAAGAACAATAAACATTTAACACAGTTACTTGTATAAGGCATCATGATAAACTCCACTGATTGTGAAAACAAGAACATAGGGCTCATTTTGGCATTTCATGAAATAATCACTATAAAATTAAAGACTTTGAATGAGTGAAGTAAGTTAGTGTGAAAAAAGTTAGTGTGAAAAACATAGCATTGCATAATTTAACCAGTTTCCATCATGTTTGCAAGACAAATCCTCTTGTACAATTTCTTAGTGTCAAAGCAGGTTATATGCCAATATGGTAGTTTGGTATACATGTATACTGACTTGATTTTGTTTGTAATTAAAAGCCCTTCTAGTGATCATGCACAGAAATAGCTAGACCAATACAGAATACAGTGTACAGACTAGATATTGCTAGTAAGTAAAAGCCCTTCTAGTGATCATGCACAGAAATAGCTAGACCAATAAATAATACAGTGTACTGACCAGATATTGCTAGTAAGTAAAAGCCCTTCTAGTGATCATGCACAGAAATAGCTAGACCAATAAATAATACAGTGTACTGACCAGATATTGCTAGTAAGTAAAAGCCCTTCTAGTGATCATGCACAGAAATAGCTAGACCAATACAGAATACAGTGTACTGACTAGATATTGCTAGTAAGTGAAAGCACTTCTAGTGATCATGCACAGAAATAGCTAGACCAATACAGAATACAATGTACTGACTAGATATTGCTAGTAAGTAAAAGCCCTTCTAGTGATCATGCACAGAAATAGCTAGACCAATACAGAATACAATGTACTGACTAGATATTGCTAGTAAGTGAAAGCACTTCTAGTGATCATGCACAGAAATAGCTAGACCAATACAGAATACAATGTACTGACTAGATATTGCTAGTAAGTAAAAGCACTTCTAGTGATCATGCACAGAAATAGCTAGACCAATACAGAATACAATGTACTGACTAGATATTGCTAGTAAGTAAAAGCACTTCTAGTGATCATGCACAGAAATAGCTAGACCAATACAGAATACAATGAGAGGCATAACTGTAACATTCAGTCTTTAGGCTGAATGATGTTCTAAGGTAAATAATGGGTATTATAATCACTAAGTTAACATATAATGCTTCTTAATATCACAGTTTACTGTTATTTGAATTTAATGCTTAACTGTGAGAGTGATAAAGTCAAATATTAAATGCCAAAGACTGCCATAGCCAAGAAAGACATTCAATGTGTATATTTTTCGACCTTTGAAATAATTTTTCCCTGACTTTTCACTGACTTTTCAGGATTTTCATTTTTCACTGACCAAATTTCAAAATTCCCTGACAATTCCCTGACCTTGAAAAAGTACACAATTTCCCTGACTTTTCAAGTCCGCTGGCAACCCTGATGATACATACAAGAGCTGCCACTGAAAAGTGACTTATACCCCCAAAAGGTAACTTTGATAAAAAAATTACCTTACATGTGTAATTGAATCTCAGAGCCTGAACAACAAGAATTTGTAACAGAGTTACCAACGTCCCCCGCCTCGGGGAAGTATTATATGAAGCATAAAATTGTGTTATTTCAAAAGATTGAGGTATGGCTCTCAGGACTTTCAGTCAAAAAATATGATCAATGCTATTTCTGCAAATTCAACAATAAATTTATAAAAGAAATACAAGAGTGATCAGTAATCACATGTGTCGCCTCATGATGGCCAATTTCATGTTGGGACAAATTTTGTGACAGACAGACAGACGAACAGTGCACAACTAGACTTGGTACTGATCATTCCTGTAAAGTTTGGATAAAATTGCACCAGTAGTTTATGAGGAGTAGTCCGGACAAGCTTTTGTGTATCTGGCAACACACAGAAAAAAAGACCTTTTTATCAAAGGGCCATAACTCGGCCAAGAATCATTCAACAGGAAAACCCGTGCAATATGCGCAAGGACTTGAGCTACATATCAATCCTGTAAAGTTTCATTGAAATTGCATTAGTGGTATAAGAGAAGTAGTCCGGACAAACTTTAAAAATAAAAATTATTAAAGGGCCATAACTCTGACAAAAATCAATGAAACGGAAAATGCTGACAATATGCACAACTATACTTGGTACTGATCATTCCTGTAAAGTTTGGATGAAATTGCACCAGTAGTTTATGAGGAGTAGTCCAGACAAGCTTTTGTGTATGTGGCAACACACAGAAAAAAACACCTTTTTGTCAAAGGGCCATAACTCGGCCAAAAATCATTCAACCGGAAAACCCGTGCAATATGCCCAAGGACTTGAGCTATAGATCAATCCTGTAAAGTTTCATTGAAATTGCATTAGTGGTATAAGAGAAGTAGTCCGGACAAACTTTAAAAATAAAAATTATTAAAGGGCCATAACTCTGACAAAAATCATTGAACCGGAAAATGCTGACAATATGCACAACTAGACTTGGTACTGATCATTCCTGTAAAGTTTGGATGAAATTGCACCAGTAGTTTATGAGCAGTAGCCCGGACAAGTTTTGTGACGGACGGACGGACAGACAGACAGACGGACAGACGACGGAGAAGTGATCCCTATATGTCGCCACTACTCCGTAGAGGCGACACAAAAATGATACACAGAATTTAAAAATCTATTATATCAAGCTTTGACCTCTAAGTGTGACCTTCACACTGAAGGGAGGAGTGCACGTGTTGTGCATGACAAATCATCTTATTATTGTAACTATTTGTGCCAAGTATTTCTAAAATCCCTTGAACTATAAAGAAGTTATAGATCAGACAAAAAATATACCCTATAACAGACTATGTTAATCTTTGACCTCTAAGTGTAACCTAAGTGGAACCCATGTTTTGCGCCTGACATATCCTCTTATTATTGTGATTATTTGTGCAAAGTATTTTTAAAATCCTTTTATCTATGAAAAAGTTATGGACTGGACACAAAATATACCCTATAACAGACTATGTAAATATTTGACTTCTAAGAGTGACCTTGACCTTGGCGGAAGGGACACAGATGTTACGCATGACATATCATCTTATTATTGTGACTATTTGTGCCTAGTATTTTCAAAATTCATGTGCATGTTCAGAGAGGGTACCGTACTGAAGATATCAATACTTAATAACATATTTACTGCTTTACAAATCTAATGTTCTTTTCTTTTCTTTTCAATCTGACGCTTTTGTGATGCTAAAGTTGTTCGTACAAAACCTTTTATCATTGTCCATGATCGTTCCTTCAAACATGGCTCCTTATTTATAAGTTCTTCACATTCTCTTTTTGATGGTAATTTCTCCAATAAAAAACATCTGTGCAATTCTTTTTTAACGGTGTCTTTTTCTATTCCGGTCCATGGTTTTCTCAAACCTTTCTTGGGGTAAGTTTTACCTATTAAGATATACATTTGTGCATTTAAATTTTTAAACAAACAAAAGCATCATTTAACAACATACGGGACTGTTAGCTGTTTATCTAATTAATCAAACAATTGCAGATTGAGTCATCAGCTTCACTGAATAAACAAGAGCCGGTTGAACCCCAAATAGGTTTTGGATACAGGAAGGTATACCTGTTGTAGTGTCAGAGTTTAATCACAGACAAAGTTCAAAGTGTAAAAAAACAATCCAAATATTGTGCACGACACATTGTCTCAATATGGTGATCATTTCTGTGAAATAGTTTTTAAAATCAAACTTCAAATAACAAAGTTATGGGCCGGACACAATTCAGGATGTACGTACTGACGGACTGAAGGACTGACGGACAGACAATCCGACGACTATATGCTCCACTGACCAATCACCATACCAAGTTTGAAGTTCCTAGGCCTAAGCATTCTTAAGCTGCTGACCGGAAACCGTTTTAATCTACAAGGTCAATGTGACCTTGACATTTGACCCCTTGACCCCAAAATCAATAGGGGTCATCTGCTGGTCATGACAAATCACCATACCAATTTTGAAGCTCCTAGGCCTAAGCATTCTTTAGTTATTGATCGGAAACCATTTTTACCGACAAGGTCAATGTGACCTTGACCTTTGACCCCTTGACCCCAAAATCAATAGGGGTCATCTGCTGGTCATGACCAATCACCATACCAAGTTTGAAGTTCCTAGGCCTAAGCTTTCTTTAGTTATTGATCAGAAACCGAATTAAGGACATACATACGTACGTACGGACGGACGGACGGACAACCCGACGACTATATGCTCCCCCGAAATTTTTCGGGGAGCATAAAAAAATACATCAGACCACATTTAGAATATTCACACAAGTTTTTTTTTTAAAATAAAGATTTTTTGAAATGCACAATCACTTTTAACCAAATGAGGGTAATAAAATCATTGGGATAATAACCAGCAACTGGGGAGTTTGTGAGAATGTGCAAGCAAATGAGGCAAACAGAAGTGTTTAATATATCACAAGCTTTTCGTGTCAATTAACAGAAGAATTATCAGTTTGCATATTACAATGATTGGACTGTTATACAGCCTGAAATTATGCAAGTAAGAATTTAATCTTACTGTTTTATTTTTCTGGTACTGAAATCTAAATTAAGCAAGTATAAGGCCAATTTTTTCTGATTTTTTTCCTAGTATCTGAAATGCAAATTTAAGACAGCGCAAATTTATAGTAGTGATTGTTTCCCAGACACATGTTTTAACAATATGGTTTGTATACATGACATAACATCCCGGTATGCTGGGAAAATCCCATTATTCGACAATTTTATTCAACCATAATGATAAATATGACTTCATTAATCAAAAATAAAAAGTGAAAGAAAGAAGCCCCCACCTCCCCTCCAAAAAGCTTATTCTGATTATTTTCAATTTGTGATCAGGTGATCAATGATCAAGACTACAAACTTACCAATGCGATGTTTCTTATGTTGCTGTTTGTTTTGTATAGATTCAGAATCTGTCGAGGTATCATCTGGGGATTCTGGTACTTGGCAGAATCTGTCAGAAGCGTCACAATTATCATTATTATACTCTTCATCATCATCATCCTCGTCGCTCAACACTTCAGCATCTAAATAGAAATTGAATCAAAAACAAGACAGTCAGTACTTGAAAACATGCAAATGATCACGAATATCTCCTTTACTTATTTAAATTTCAAAATTTAGAAACTATTACAGACAGAACAAGAGCCACCGCCGGGCGGGGGCATTGCTCGACTCTTTACTTTTTCTAAACGCAAACATAGAAAGGTTTGAACATATATTAACGTTTCCTTTTTATAAATTTAGTTGGTCTGTCTTGTCACATTAGTTTTGTTTATATATTTTGTATATATATATGAATAGAAACATTAAGCATATTTCTAAAAATAGCAACAGTATGCAATTTCTTAAAATAGCAACATGACGCAATTTCTAAAAATCGAAAAAATGACTTAATTTCTAAAAATAGAAAAATATGACGCAATTTCTAAAAATAAAAAAAAGACGTAATTTCTAAAACTAGCAACAATGACGCAATTTCTAAAAATAGCAACAATTTCTAAAAATAGCAACAATGACACAATTTCTAAAAATAGAAAAAAATGAAGCAATTTCTAAAAATAGAAAAAAATGACACAATTTCTATAAGTAAAAAAAATGACGCAATTTCTTAAAATAGCAACAATGACACAATTTCTAAAAATGGAAAAAAATGACGCAATTTCTAAAAATAGAAAAAATGACGCAATTCATATATATATATATAAATTATATATACACACACACACCAATAAATGCACAAATCTGAGAAAATTCAGTAATATAACCTTCAAGGTCAAGGTCATTATAGAGCCCAACCAAATTTGGGTTTGATAAACAACAAGGTCTGGTCCTTGAGAATATTCTGTTATAATATGAAGTTTATCCCTTCAATAATATCAAAGTTACAGTCAGATACCGCCAAAACAATGAAAATTTCAATAATTTGACCTTCAAAGACAATGTCAGTAATGAGTGAAGGTCAAGGTCTTTCGGTATATTTTTAACAGTTATCTTTGAAGATTATTATGTTCAAGTTTCAAGACAATCCATTCAAAAATAACAAAGTAACAGCCAATAATAGCCAAAAAATTAAAATTTCAATCATTTGACCTTCAAAGTCAAGGTCATTTATGAGTGAAGGTCAAGGTCTGACTGGTTATTTATAAGGGATATCTTGAAGATTATTATGTTCAAGTTTGAAGACAATCCATTCAAAAATAACAAAGTTACAGCCAATAACAGCATGAACAAGCAAAAATTGGACTTTTAACCTTGAAGGTCAAGGTCATTTATGGATGAAGGTCAAGGTTAGTGTGGTCTACTGAAAGGTCTTGTCCCAAGTGTTGTTTTGGCCAAGTATGAAGACAATACACCAAGAAATAAAAAAATTATGATCCAGGTACTAGGTACAAGTTTGCGGACGGCAACAGCAACGCCGACCTGACTGTAACAATACCTCTACTTTTTTTTTCAAAAAAAAAAAAAAAGTCAAGCTTAAAACAACTTCATACCTACAACATCCATCGCATTTATTTCATCAAGATTTTTCCCTTGTATCTGTGAAATATTTCCACTGTTGATGGCATGCAGAACTTTTGTTACTTTGGCAACTTCAAGAGTATTCTGGGGAAGTCTATAGAACTCACGATGGATCTGAAGGTCATGCCCCATAAATTTGGCAAGAATGTCTTGGTCATTGTCATTCATATGAAGTACCTGTGACATTGTCGCTAATTGTTTTCTTAGTGAAGTTGATGTTACTGTTTCAGGATTTCTTATGTCTGCTCCTCTAACCATTTTCCTAAGTGCATCACTTCCTCGGATAGGAAAACGAGAACTGGTATTTTGAAACACATACATTGTTCCCTTGTCACTTAAAGACAACAGATGATCAATATTTTCTTTCATTTCTTTTGTTAATATCACTGCAACTTTTCTGCCTTTTTTACCCCTTATTTCAATTCTAAAGTGATTTTCACATAAAAACTGTTCAAATTTTGTCAGACTCTTTTTTACATCACTGTCAACAGGCGATTGTTGTTTCACTGCTTGGAAATAAGATTGTTTTGTCATTCTTGATACTTTTTCCAGCTCTTTTTTTTTGAAAGTATTTAGCAAGAATTGGGTTTTGCAAGATTTACATACTTTGTTTTTTGGGTACTTGGGCCTTGAAATTTTTCTGATAACTTCCCACCTCCACCATAGGCAATACTTTTTTTGTTAATTTTATGTTTTTACCTGGGTTTATAGGGAGGGCTACCAATGAGGGCTGTCCATTCTTCCTTATAGATAGTTAAAAACATATCAGCTTGTCTAAATTGGTCATCATCCCCGCTTTTTAATGCACTTGTTCTCATAATCTTGGCACACTTTTTCAAACTCTGTCCAATCTTCAATGCTAAACTTGGTATGGAGAATGTCTGACTAGATTCCTCAAACTTAGCTACAGACTTGACTCCTTTCAAAACTAAGTCCCATTTAGCAGCTTTCAAGCAATCTGACAAACTGTGAACTGATGTGTCAATGCTTTTTACAGCGAAAAGGAAACGTGCCACTTCCCGTAACTTCTGAGATATATACTGATGTGTGTGGATATGTTTACCAGTTTTTTCAAACCGTCTTTGGCCATACTGAAGTATGAGTTCGTCTTTCTCAATAAGTACTTTTAAATGATCTTGTCTCATGTTAGACAACACATGTGTTTGTAGGTTTTTAAAATCATTTAAGCTCGGGAAATTAAGTAACCGTGAGTTTTTTACGGGACCATCACTTTTTTTCCCAGGAGACTTTCTGGGGCATGTTTTTTGATGCTTCCATAAGTCAGATTTAACAAAATGTGCGCAACAAAATTCACATGGAAGATATTCTTTATTTTTACTGTCTTTCCTTTGACGATACTTTGGTATGATAGTTCCATTTCCATTTTCAACAACCTTACTGTTGTAAAGAAAATTACCTTTTGCAGAAAGAACAAGCCAAGCTTTTCTCCTCATTTCACTTTTCTTTGGAAAGCTTAAGGCTCTTGCAACCTCAATTTCTGAAGAATGCTTCAGTTCCAAGTGCCTTGCTAGTTTTGTTGTTAAAGTTTCACAATAAATGCAGCACTGTTTTTTCTGAGAACGCTTCCCAAACTTAGCACCGGATGTTTGAATTTTAATTTTCTTAACCTCTGTGAATTCTTTGAAACTAACTACAGATGAATCATCAGAATCTGGAACAACCTCTGTGGGAAACTCATCATAGTAATATCTTGGATGAACTATTTCCCCAGTAATGATGCAATGAAAAAGCCACTCCTTATGTACACATTGCTCTGAAGAAAAAATAAATTAGTTAAAAATCAGTTATCTTTCAAATTAAAGATAAAGTGAAACATTAATTGTGTTTTCTAAAAACATCTGGAACCATTTGTGACCCTTTTTTCAAGTATGTGGGTTGGTAGAATATTAACCATTGATTCTTAAGAAATTACACTAGTCTTTTGCAATTTAAACCAAAATATAACTTTGGGGTTAAACCACCTGCATAGAGGTCACTGGATAAAAGTCAACAACCTTAACCAATCGACTGCAGAGGTTGTTATTTTGTGACATTTACCTCAAACCATACCTCAATATCAAATATTTAAATTATCGGCCAAAAATTGAAGTCAGCACAACATACCTACATTTCTTCAAAGGTACAAAAAACATGGGCAACTTTGTCGCAAAATATGCCTGCCACAAAGAGTTTTTGTAAGAGATGTATATATGAGATATGCTTTGGGCAATATACAGACAATATCTGGATATTTTATATCTCTAGTGACCTTGACCTAACAAATATTAACCTAAATTACATGTGTCACACTTGCAGTCATCATAGTTATCATTTGTGTAACAATCAATCAATAAATGATGACTAAATGGTCCCGGTACACAAACTTTGACCTCTCTATGTGACTTTGACTTTGGTAGCAGGGATCTGGATTTTGTGCACAATACTTTGCTTCACAATGGCAGTCATGATAATGACCATTTTTTCACCCTCCAGCCGCCAGACAGCCCGCCATGGGAAACTTTCAATCAGGCATATAAAAAATTAATGACTATATCTAACTAACCAATTTCGCCAAGTTTCATTAAAATACATATAGGTTTTCGGAAAAAAACCTAGCAAGATTCAAGTTTCTTGGTGCATTTCACAGATCAAATGGAGCTCTCTATTACTATCCAAAATCATTGTGACCTTAACTTTAAAAATCAAGTGAGTACAGAAGTAAATTTCATTTTTGCTCTCAGCTCTTCATTCAGAATCTATTTTAACTTCTGTTAAAAAATATATTTAGTATTTACCAAATGGTCTTATTGAGATATTAGGAACATCTTGTTTGATGACAAAGTTATTCAAAAGTATTGAGCTTTGCAATCATATAAATATATATTATAAACTAATTTACCAGATGTTGTTAAATCTCCATCACCACACATTATGATTGTATCTTTAGCTGGAACTAACACTTCAGTACCACATATTGAATTTAGCAGATGTCGGATTTCACCTGAAATTTTAATTTGAATTATGCTCAATATACTGTAGCCGACAATTATTTTTTAGTCCAGCAATGTTAAAAGTAGCCAATTATTTTTAGCTGTTTAACTTTATCTTGTAACTTTCTCCACACTACTGTTGTAGAGACGCTATAAAGATGCAAGAACCTTTAACTATAATGTCTATTTTATATGAATAAACGGGCATTTTTGTAAATGCAAAACAATATTATGTTCTACGATATTTGATTTCAAGTTTAATTTCAAGTTAAAACATATGTATTTCTAAAGAAACAGGAAAAGAGAATAGCATAAAAAATCTATACATCATAAAGAACATCATATAAATTATATTTACCCTCTGAAATATCATTGAAAGCGGTACTATTTTGTATCTGGTAATCAAATGGCTTGTAATTTTCGTTGTCACTCCATTGACCATACCCAGCACTGTTGGAAACTTTATACATCAGCTGAATGGAAGTAAGATTTGAAAATCTTGATTTAACTAGAACAATAGCTCTAGATTTTCTAAAAAAGGAGTACAAACTTAGCTTGAATATTCAATTTCATATTATTCCTATCAATGTTTCAGCTGAAATAAACACAAGATTAGATGGACACACTATTACTCAGCTTTCTAATAATTAGGGATTGGATAGAGTTACTGGTTAACCAAATACTCAATTGAACGTCCAAATATGAGTTAACAAAATTGATATTTGACTTAAATACGAGGGTTGTCCCAATATTCTGTGACAAGGGTGTTTAAAAACTAAATAAAATAGGTACGAATTTGATATTATAATATGTTATAAACCCATATAATTGAAACATTTTCACAAATTTATATAGAAAATATTTACAAACAACAAAACTTTGCCGTAAATACCATGGCAACTATCTGAATCGCAGCGCACGTCAAACGTCAAGACGGCATTAAATCTGTTTAAGGCGCCTTTCTCAAAAACTCTTAATGGCTTTAAACGCAAAATGGTGCAGCTTTACCCATAAATCGTCATTTACAGACTTAAGTCATGTGGTTGTTATTGTCTGTTGAATGTTTGGATGACATACATTAATTTTTGCTATACGCGAACTTTCGTTGTCTTTGCAGCTGCTTTAAGCTGTAGGAAAAAGGCGACTGAGATCGGTTTTTCTATTCGTGCTTTCCTTATTTTCTGTTTTTGTAGCCCGAACCTCTGGTTCCGTTTATGCATTTGGTAAACAAATGCTCAGGATATGTTTTTAAACTGTTGTATTTGGTATATTTGTGAAAATCGTAACATGAGTCATCTCCAAATAGTCACATAACCCGAGTGACCTGTTCACTGCGCCGCAAATTCTTCGAACGTCGCCATTTTAACTTTCCTATTTTCTATGAGATATCTTCATTTAACCGTATCTTGTTTGTTTCTTAATTTATTTGACTTAAATTTTTCTGAGATGATGTGTACATAGCAGCAGAGGAAGTCAAGGTGACATTGTGCAGACACATCATCAGATATTTGAAATATACGTAATTAATTTTAGCCTATTCATAACAAAAAGCAAATTATTTGAAGTGTGCCGGCAACTCAAACCAATGTCGTTAATACTTGAAATTACTAAGTAACAAGAGTAAATATTTTAACAAGAGCGATCAGTAATCACATGTGTGGCCTCATGATGGCCAATTTCATGTTGGGACAAATTTTGTGACAGACGGACAGTGCACAACTAGACTTGGCACTGATCATTCCAGTAAAGTTTGGATAAAATTGCACCAGTAGTTTATGAGGAGTAGTACGGACAAGCTTTTGCGTATCTGGCAACACACAGAAAAAAACACCTTTTTATCAAAGGGCCATAACTCGGCCAAAAATCATTCAACCTAAAAACCCGTGCAATATGCGCAAGGATTTGAGCTACAGATCAATCCTGTAAAGTTTCAATGAAATTGCATTAGTCATAGTGGTATAAGAGGAGTAGTCCGGACAAGTTTTGTGACGGACGGACAGACAGACGACGGAGAAGTGATCCCTATATGTCGCCACTACTCCGTCGCCTAAAAAATGATTTATTGTAATGTTAAATAATAAACTTAACAGTTATATGTGTGAATTATTATCTATTGGCGTTAAAAATGAACCGTCTATAAAATTTGTCACAGACTTTTGGAACAACCCTTGTATATACAGTAATTTCTATTTTTTTTGCAATTAAGAAAGATTTGTGTTTCCAATTAGTTCAGAAATTTGGAGATAAACATGTATCTTCATGAATACCTATTATATGCAATCAAAAATCCTCGAAGAGATGCGAAAATGATGTCCTATTTAATTAATCAAAGCGATAAACAGTTTGACAAGCACATAGGATTGAACACAGTCCTGCGTTGCTAACGTCATTCTGCTTCTTATGATATTCAATTACCTTTAATCGTATAACAGTTTGTAGCCAAAACTTGTTAATTATAAAATGTAAGGATATTTTGGGGATACATTTCAAAATCTAGGGGTAATATCTTTCACAGCTATACACATTAAAACATAAATGTGTCAAAATATTTTTGAAATAGAACTTTTCAACATAAAAAGCCATATCTGTTTTTCAAAAATAAAAGTTCTGATAGATACAGAATATCCTGGTTGAGCACTGGTTTGGTAGCCTATGTACAACTCCATGGTAAATTGTATCCTGATCTGTGTCATTAAAACACTTTTGTTTATTGTGAGTTTCAAAAGCCCAGTTTTGAAACAAAAATAAGTTTCCCAGCAATCTTTTTGTTATGAAAGGTTTTTTTATGTGATTTTGTGAAATACTGGCTTAGCACTATTCCGGTGACTCTATGCATAAACTTTAACCAACCTGGACATCAATGTTATTTAAAGCAGTAAAAAATTTTTTGAGTATTGATGTACCTTTTCCTGCAGTGTTCCAATCCTGACAGAATCTTTGATCCATCGATGGCTTACAATTTCTCTCTGCCTCCCTAGCAATGCTTTTAAGACTTTCAATGTGACTGGGGCAGCCCCTGTTTTTTCTGATTTTGAAAAAAAAGAGCACTTAAGAATAACAGAATAAAAGTAAAATAGTAATGTTACAAATCACTAAAATGAAAATTCTTAACAAAATATAACAATAAGTGCCCCTTTTAATCAGATATCAAGATCTGTACTGCTAATTATGATTGCATTTAAACAGGAGTCTTTGTGTTATACAAGGTCCTGACAACTAATATACCTTAAAATCATAAATTCATCGTTGGGCAATCCACGAATTTAAGATCAGACGAAATTTTATCCCAACAATTGCTTCAAAGTATTCTACATATTACAAACAAGTTTCCGTGTTTTCCAGCCAATTTTTGTGTTATGAATTTATAAAGTTCCCATAAAGTTTCGTTGAATTCCAGCCAGTAGTTGCAGAGAACTACTCCGGAAATGAAATTCGGAAGGATGGACGGACAACGCCAAAACTATATCCCCCTCCCGATTCCATCGGCGGGGGATAAAAAGTATTTGATATGAATGTTGTAAGTACACAAAACAATATAAAAAAAACACAATCACTAAAACAGATAAATTGTACATTGTCGTTATTAAATGATCTAGCTTAAATTAATTTTAATCGTTTTTGTGAGAGCTATAACGTAAACATCAAAGGCGCCACTGACATTTTACTAGTTTATCAACCTTGTCACTGTGTGACAGGTGACCTAATGAAAACTATAATGGCACAAATTCAGTACACTTTTTTTATTTTGATGAAGCTTTAATCCAGCACCATGTTTGATTTTTGATATCAGTCATTATTGACATTCATTTTTACAATAAAAATCTCTAAAAATGCTTCTCAGTATTGGCTATATAGAAACAGCACAAACTGTCTTAATAGAGGTGAACAAAATTTGTAAGATTGAAAATCTTACAAACTTACTGACCTTATCCATCTCTTCTCCCCTTCTTGAATTTAAATTTGAAAAAGTGACTTAAAAATGTATAATTAAAAAAAAAAATAGAAATGTGTTGTCACGCCACGGATGCCCCCTGCATGCATGTTATAATATTTAGTTCCAAATTTGTTTGAACAATTTTTTTTTTTTTTCATTTTAAGTTCAAAGCCCTTAAAACTATTCAATGTTAACACAAACCATTTTTAAACAAAGTTCAAGGCACTGAAACTATTCAGTGTTAACCTTTTGTAAATTGCATTTTGCATTTTTCTAGCCAAATTAATACATTTCCACAAAAGTATGAGCACTGAAACTGACCAAATTTGAACTTGACCTGTAGTTTCTCATGACATATCCATGTCAAGTTTTAGTTGAATGTATAATACCGTTTGGGAGATAATGAACGGAAACTGAAAATTTCATATTATTTTCAAAGTAAATTGGGTGTAACTCTGCCAAAAATCATCAAACCATGACCAAATTCGAATGTGACCTGTATTTTCTCATGACATATCCATATTCCAAATTTTAGTTGAATGTGTGCAACCGTTACTTAAATAATGAACATAAACTGATGATGACTGAATGACAGACTGACAGAAGGACGGAACAAGGTAACACTATTTGCCCAAGCCATTATATGGAAGAGGCATACAAAGAATAAATAAATAAAACAAATTTAACCCTGAAGAAGTACAGGGTCCTTGACTTATTTTATGGAGTCAAGAAAGGCTTACCTGTAGCAACAACAACAATAGAAGCGTCTTCTATGGAGACCAGTTGAAATTCTGGGAATAACTTCAAGAAACCCTACAAAACATTAAGCTTATGTATGAGCAACCAATTTATGAGATATTTTTATTTGTAAGCAACAGTGTGGGTAGAATGTCATATCCCACATTCAGTGTAGAGATTTCTGTTTGCTGAGTAAAAGAACTAACCACATTACAGCTGTTTCAGCTCAAAGCTCATCAATGTAATTCAAGATAAAATCCCAATATGTGTTACATGTGTTAGATCTGCTAATACAAATAAAATATCACATTATTTTCTCACAATAGAGACTAAAAATTTACAAAATGTGAAAGTAATCATTAGATTAGTATTATTATTGCTATTATGTTTCAAGATGCAAAAAAATAGTCTTATCAATATCATAATATAAAAAAATATTATTATAAATTTTACTTCCACAAACAAAACAACTAATTCAACTTTTCATGGCTTTGAGATTACTAAATGATGTAATGTTCAATATAAGGGGTTATAAAAAGGGTTTCCTTGATTCTTTTTTGTATTTTTTGTCTTCCTTAATTGTAAACTTTGTGTAAGGATAAATTAATATCTTAAATATTTATGTATATATTTTTATATAAACAAATTATTTATTTACATTTTATCAATAATTTAACCAAAGTTTCAATCTAGAGAGCCTCCCTCTAAATTATTAAAAGCCGAATTCCACTGTAATCCTCCAAAAAATATACTTCATTTACTTATGGTCCATTAGCCATGGTATAATGCTAGTTCCCTAATGAATCACTTCATATCAATGTAACCCATTAATCACTATCCTGCAGCTTAAATAAGTTTGAAAACTTACATGATTGATTTCAACGCCTGAAAAAACAATCTTCTCTTTCGGTATCATCTCCACTTCTGAAAATATTTCGTAGCACTTTTAAGATTCAAAATAAGTAGATCTCCAAATCTTCTTTTTGGTATGCAATTTGTTTACTTTATTTCATTGAAATGTACCTACAGTTTACCATTGCACAATTCCTGACGAAAGTCATTAAATATTTCATACTGATCCAATCATTTCTTAACATTTAAAGAATTGAACCAAGGCTTTAGACACGAGACTGAGGCAGCCTTCTGTCACTGAAGAATTAAGTATCAAGACCGGGATGAGAATCAGGCATATTTTTTTTCTATGGCTTAAGTACAGAAAGCACAATCATAATACATAATACAATAACCATTATTATAAATATTCAGCTCTAAAATAAACTCTTGCATTTCTATTAATTATGCAACTAAAAGTCTAGTAGTTTTCGACTAGTTTAAATATTTGGCCCTATAAGAAAACAGAATATATGCAAATAAGACAAATACCGTCATATTCATTGATATGTCCATGGCTCTTGTTTTTATCAACGTTGTTGGTATTAACTTCATTTGTATCATCTATCTTACTTATATGTATGCTGTCAGACATATCATCACATTCTCCAATATCTACAGTATAAGCAAACAAAAACATGCTTTAAGAAATATTCACGCAACAATAATTTCTATAATTGGGCTATGATGTCATATATCCTATCTCATTTCAAAATATATCAATGGCTCTCAAAAAGTGACCAGTTATCAATAATAGTAAACCAGTTTTCGAAATCATGACCAAAACACCAAGTTTTTAAAGAGAACAGTATTCTCTGCCTTCACTGTGAATTAACAGTATGCTAATACATGTATGATGCAGGTGTTAAAAAAAAATTGCAATTAAAAAAAAATATTCCACTTGAAAACCAATTGAGGACAGCAAGTACTAAATCACCTGCAACTGAGAACAGTGTGTAAAAAATCACAAGCAAGTGAGAACTCTTTAAATACATCAGAATCATTATTTTTTGTGTAAGAAAATTTTTTACATATTTTGTGCAATGTCAGATGCCAGTATGATGTTAAACTAAGTAAGGATAAAGAAAATAAACATTTAGATTCTCAATGGAATTTTGGATAAGAGTCCAGCAGGTCAGAGCACTTTTTTTCTTTCTTTTATTATTGAAATATGATGGACATTATATATATACACAGAATGATGATTAGTTTCCTTTATGCATCATGTTTGCTGAGGGGAAAATGTATCTATCAGAGAGGAACCTAACAGTGGGGCGGACTGGGATGAGAATCAGGCATATTTTTTTCTATGGCTTAAGTACAGAAAGCACAATCATAATACATAATACAATAACCATTATTATAAATATTCAGCTCTAAAATAAACTCTTGCATTTCTATTAATTATGCAACTAAAAGTCTAGTAGTTTTCGACTAGTTTAAATATTTGGCCCTATAAGAAAACAGAATATATGCAAATAAGACAAATACCGTCATATTCATTGATATGTCCATGGCTCTTGTTTTTATCAACGTTGTTGGTATTCACTTCATTAGTATCAACTATGTTGCTTATATGTATGCTGTCAGACATATCATCACATTCTCCAATATCTACAGTATAAGCAAACAAAAACATGCTTTAAGAAATATTCACGCAACAATAATTTCTATAATTGGGCTATGATGTCATATATCCTATCTCATTTCAAAATATATAAATGGCTCTCAAAAAGTGACAGTTATCAATAATAGTAAACCAGTTTTCGAAATCATGACCAAAACACCAAGTCTATAAAGAGAACAGTATTCTCTGCCTTCACTGTGAATTGACAGTATGCTAATACATGTATGATGCAGGTGTTAAAAAAAAATTTGCAATTAAAAAAAAATATTCCACTTGAAAACCAATTGAGGACAGCAAGTACTAAATCACCTGCAACTGAGAGCAGTGTGTAATAAATCACAAGCAAGTGAGAACTCTTTAAATACATCAAAATTATTATTTTTTGTGTAAGAAGAATTTTCACATATTTTGTGCAATGTCAGATGACAGTATGATGTTAAACTAAGTAAGGATAAAGAAAATAAACATTTAGATTCTCAATGGAATATTGGATAAGAGTCCAGCAGGTCAGGGCACTTTTTTTCTTTCTTTTATTATTGAAATATGATGGACATTATATACACAGAATGATGATTAGTTTCCTTTATGCATCATGTTTGCTGAGGGGAAAATGTATCTATCAGAGAGGAATCTAACAGTGGGGCGGACCGGGATGAGAATCAGACATATTTTTTTTCTATGGCTTAAGTACAAAAAGCACAATCATAATACATAATACAATAACCATTATTATAAATATTCAGCTCTAAAATAAACTCTTGCATTTCTATTAATTATGCAACTAAAAGTCTAGTAGTTTTCGACTAGTTTAAATATTTGGCCCTATAAGAAAACAGAATATATGCAAATAAGACAAATACCGTCATATTCATTGATATGTCCATGGCTTTTAACTTCATCAAGGTTGTTGGTATTAACTTCATTTGTATCATCTATCTTACTTATATGTATGTCAGACATATCATCACATTCTCCAATATCTACAGTATAAGCAAACAAAAACATGCTTTAAGAAATATTCACGCAACAATAATTTCTATAATTGGGCTATGATGTCATATATCCTATCTCATTTCAAAATATATCAATGGCTCTCAAAAAGTGACCAGTTATCAATAATAGTAAACCAGTTTTCGAAATCATGACCAAAACACCAAGTTTTTTGAGGAAACAGCGTTCTCTGCCTTCACTGTGAATTGACAGTATGCTAATACATGTATGATGCAGGTGTTAAAAAAAAAATTTGCAATTAAAAAAAAATATTCCACTTGAAAACCAATTGAGGACAGCAAGTACTAAATCACCTGCAACTGAGAACAGTGTGTAATAAATCACAAGCAAGTGAGAACTCTTTAAATACATCAGAATCATTATTTTTTTGTGTAAGAAAATTTTTTACATATTTTGTGCAATGTCAGATGACAGTATGATGTTAAACTAAGTAAGGATAAAGAAAATAAACATTTAGATTCTCAATGGAATTTTGGATAAGAGTCCAGCAGGTCAGGGCACTTTTTTTCTTTCTTTTATTATTGAAATATGATGGACATTATTTATATACACAGAATGATGATTAGTTTCCTTTATGCATCATGTTTGCTGAGGGGAAAATGTATCTATCAGAGAGGAATCTAACAGTGGGGCGGACTGGGATGAGAATCAGACATATTTTTTTCTATGGCTTAAGTACAGAAAGCACAATCATAATACATAATACAATAACCATTATTATAAATATTCAGCTCTAAAATAAACTCTTGCATTTCTATTAATTATGCAACTAAAAGTCTAGTAGTTTTCGACTAGTTTAAATATTTGGCCCTATAAGAAAACAGAATATATGCAAATAAGACAAATACCGTCATATTCATTGATATGTCCATGGCTCTTGTTTTTATCAACGTTGTTGGTATTAACTTCATTTGTATCATCTATCTTACTTATATGTATGTCAGACATATCATCACATTCTCCAATATCTACAGTATAAGCAAACAAAAACATGCTTTAAGAAATATTCACGCAACAATAATTTCTATAATTGGGCTATGATGTCATATATCCTATCTCATTTCAAAATATATCAATGGCTCTCAAAAAGTGACCAGTTATCAATAATAGTAAACCAGTTTTCGAAATCATGACCAAAACACCAAGTCTATAAAGAGAACAGTATTCTCTGCCTTCACTGTGAATTAACAGTATGCTAATACATGTATGATGCAGGTGTTAAAAAAAAAATTTGCAATTAAAAAAAAAATATTCCACTTGAAAACCAATTGAGGACAGCAAGTACTAAATCACCTGCAACTGAGAACAGTGTGTAATAAATCACAAGCAAGTGAGAACTCTTTAAATACATCAGAATCATTATTTTTTTGTGTAAGAAAATTTTTTA